>NC_083324.2:70182430-70401966 GCF_963455315.2 Globicephala melas
GTGTCCCTCCCCCACCCCCACCAGGTTTCGGGCTTTTTGCTGGGAGGGTCCTATGGAGGACAGGAATGAAGTCTAGAAGGACAAGACCTCTTGCTCAGTTGGTTAGAACAAATGGGTTTGATTTTCATGTGATTCAAATAGCTATCCCTCTTGTCCATGGTTGAGAGCCAGCCCTTCTTTAAAGACAAGCCCTGGGACATAGGGGTCTGGGTTAAAATATGATAGGCTTAACTCAGCCCAGATCTTCTGGAGCCCTCCTGGAACCTACTAGGTTCTGGTGGCATCGGGTGATCTCTCCCTAAAGGATCCGTGACTGTTACAAGTGTGTACCGGCATCCAGCCTTACTCTGAAAGCTCCTAGTGGAACTTGATCACAGATAAGGAGGAAGAGGCTAGATTTAGGATACATTGGACCCCTAGTCACACTGCTAGTGCACATGTGTGGGGTCACTCTGGTGGTAGTTTGGTAAATTAGGTCAGCAGAGCATTTTGGATTGCCCGTTACAAAGGAATGTCCTGCTTCCATGCCACTACCACAGTCTTCCCTCTCCAGAGAGAAGCTGTGAACAGACTCCAAGCTTTGAGGGATGCAGGGCCCACCCCCAAGCCCTACCCTGTCCCCTATTTCTCTTAGGTTCTCAGTGACCCACTGCAAACCTCCTAGAAACTCAGGCAGAACATGGTGCAGCAGAGGCAAATCTGCCCCTGACTCTCATTGTCCCCATTGTCTGAGACCAGGGGCTGCCTTACAGGCCACAACTGCCCTCTAGAAACAACAGGCTGGTCGATATGGAGAAGAAAGATTTATTGTTAGAGAAAGTCCAGAGTCCAGAGAAGGGAGGCTACATGCAGAGAGGAAATGCAGAGAGAACCCCCTGTAGCCTGGGAGGCCCAGAGGGAGAAGGGAGCCTGGGCGTCCAGGCGCTGAGTCTAGACGGCGGTGGCAAAGCCCACCCTGTTGTTGCCCAAGTCATAGACGGAGTAGTAGGACCTGAGGAAGACGTCCCCAAGGATCCACAGGGGCTGGCCATTCTGGGAGGGCAAGTAGGTGGGCTCGACCCCCAGCGTGCAAAAGCTGTCGTCGTACTGCACAACACAGAAGGGCAACACTCATTCATCCGCTCACACAGTGACGGGGCACTGCTCGGCCCAGAGCCCCAGGCCAGCAGCACAGATGCAGAAACAGGTGAGCCGAAGTTTCTGCCCTTGAGGGCTCACAGGCCAACTGAGCCTCCAGAGCCAGAGTCGGGCTGGTGGGGGATTCTGGCGTGGCCGAGGGCAGGCTGCAAAAGGCCTCCCTCTGCAGGGTCTCCTTGACTCCCTCCTGTTCCTGATTTGGAGCAGGTCAGCCTGGCGGTAAAGTCTTGGAACCAGACCAACTTGGGTTCAAAGCTTAGCTTCACCCTGACTAGCTCTGTGGCCTTGGGCCAGTTACTTAACTGAACCTCCAAGTTTTTGTTTGTAAAATAGAATCAGTATCTCGCTCATTGAATGTTGTGACGAGTAATCAGGGAGATGTAGACGAAGTGCTTCACTCAGGGGCTGACTCTCATAAGTGATCAACAAAGAGCCAGCGCCCCTCCCCTCTAATTAATCATAATCATTAATAATAGGTGGCACTCTGCTCTTTCATAGCCCCGTTCCAGAGACGGGGGTTTAGAATCAATGGATGGGGAAAAGAAATCAATGCTGCAAGGCATCAGGAAATGGCGCGAGGTAAGGAGACCCAGCGTTTCTGGCTACCCACCCCTTCCTCCCACCCCTCACCCCCATCCCCCATCCCCCACCCTCCCGATGCAGGGGCCAGGACTTACATTGAGGATGTAGGAAGCGGGTGACAGAGGGAACTGCACACCGTTTATGATGAACGTGAGGGTGGGCAGGCTCTGGATGCTGTTACAGTCCACGAGAAACTGCAGAGAGGAACAGGGCCCGGGATGCCTCATCTCCCCCCTGAGAGGACCTGCCAACCCCATCGCCTCAGCCCCTCAGGACCCGGGCCTGAGCCCCAAGCCTGCTTTGGGACTGGAGGCTGCAACACCAATACTGCTCGTGTTACACATGAGGACTCACGTGCAGAGGGTGGGATCTGGGGGGACCTGAGCATCTTTCTCACCCCCAAACATGACTCTTGCTTGAATTTTCCCTATGAGAGAGATTAAATCTACACCCCTTTCTCTGCAAGTGTCCTTTTAAAACACGCAGGTCTGTAGAAAGCATGGCCCATCAGTCCACCAAAGTTAGTGGGAATGCATTAATTAGGCAAACCCTTTGGTGGGCTCAGGAGGGGGCACGGGGCAGAGAGCATGGCCCTGTGGAGGTGAGGGAGCTGTGGACTGAAGGGTTATCCCTTGTCACTCATGGGCTTGACAGCACAGTCTAGTTGTTTCCCTCTTACTGCAAAGCCCGGCAGGTGTGTAACCTGTTTCCGCTAAGGAGCTGAAGCTCAGAGGAAATTCTACCTAGTAGTGACCTCCCCACACCCTTTTAGCACAAGCATCTGGCTCCCCTGGATCAGCCTTCGGGCCCCCAGCCAGCTCCCAGCCCCAGTCATCCTGGGGCCCCCACCTCCAGTGCCTGGGGGCGGCGAGAAGCACGGAGGCCAAGAATCAAGCTATTCCTGTGCTCCCAGGAAAAACCACAAATGCCCCCTGGCTGGCCTCCCCCAGGGAAGGGGCACACCTCCGCCACACGCACCTGTCCATACTCGTTCTCCTCGGCCCCTGTGGCCTGCAGAAGGGAGCTCACGAACTGCTGGGGCACGGTGAGCAGAGACGTGCCAGTGTCCACGACGGCCTGGCAGCCCTGGGAGCACCAGCCCGTGGCCTGGTCACCAATGAGGAACCTGAACGGTGAGGAGATGGGCGGCCTCAGCACCTCCCAGCTCAGGGCAGCTAGGGGATAGCTGCAACCACAGAATCAAGGTGCACCTCCAGAAGATAAGGGCCCTGCACAGGTCAATCCAGCCATCCTCCTGCCTCATACCAAAGTCTGTCAAAGGCCACCTAAATGGCCTTGGAATCTCTTTCTAAAGAGTTCCAAGGATGGTTCTAGAAACACTGAAGGCCAGGGTTACTGATTCATTGTAAGTACTTTGAGCAAAATAGTCCCTCCCCCTCACACACCCCAGTTTTCTAATGTCTAAGCCCCTAGGGTTGGACTACAGGGTCCAAAATGTCTGGGATTCCCAGTCCTGCCCCTTCCTATGTTGTCCCCACCCCACCCTCCTTCTCCAGGCCGACCTGGGCCTTGAAACCCCAGCTGAGGGCAGCTGTGGCTTTGCAGGCGCAGGTCTCTGGGGTCCTCTGTCCCCCCGCCACCCGGCAGTACCCGTGTGACATGAAGTGCCTCAGAGCCTGCTCCGAGGAAGTACCCACACCCCCAGGGCCCACCACAGACTCACTCCTCAATGCCAATCTGCCAGTACAGCTCCTGGGTGACGGGGGCCCAGTGGATCTGCCCCGTGTACAGGCTGCTGTCCACACCTCCGAAGATGACTGCTCCCCCATCCTGAGAGCCCTGCTGGCTGCAGGACGCAAAGCAAAAGTGAGTCAGGCAGTGGCTGTGGAAAAGGCAGGAAAACAGAGGTCCTGCCCTGGCTCCAGACTGGGGCTCCCTGAGGAACGGCTGTGTCTCCCCTCAGACGGGGGCTCCCTGAGGACAGGGCGGCGTCTCTCCTCAGACCGGGGCTCCCTGAGGAACGGCTGTGTCTCCACTCAGACCAGGGCTCCCCGAGGGCGGGGCCGCGTCTCCCCTCGGAATGGGGCTCCCTGAGGGAAGAGGCTGTGTCCAACCCCCCCCCCCCCCGGCCTGGAGCTCAGACTTCCCAGTGCCTCAGGCTCCCAGGTGCTCCACCAAGCGCTGCCTCTGGGGAAGCCTCTGGTCGTCTGGCCCCCCACCCTGCCACACACCACGTTCTCCATTCCCTTTCACTTTGTGCTGCTGGTGGAGCGTGTCCACGGGAGCCTGACCCGGGCCCAGCTTGTTATTTTTCTGCTGGGATCGGAGGGAGGTAGGGCCCAGGTGGAGGGGAGGGCAGGGCCTCCCCTGTTAGACAGAAGACGAACCTGAGTGTGGAACTGGGCAGAGCTCCTACGGGCTAAACTCAGAGTACTTGTAAACAGAGGCCAGCAACCGACGTAACAGGATAATGTGGTTGAAAGATTCAGATGACTAAGCCCCAGAGAGTAGATATTGACTATCTCTAGAAGGTAGTTGTCTAATTCTGGAGAGGAAAGAAAGTCCACCCCAGGCGACGCCCCCACCCCCACCCCTCCTACTGCCTGGCACCGGGGCCCATCCACATAAATCACTGAGTTGGCTCGTGTTTGTGGTAAGAATAACAACTCGTTAGGAGTTCATGGTGGACCTAGACCAGAAGACTCCAGGACCTGGCTAGAACAATAGATCAAAGGAGATGAAGCAATAGATTTCTACACAAAAGAGGTGTCCAGGTAGAAAACATTTGGTCAGAAGGAAATGAGCTAACTGGGGCTCTGGGCAGGAGGTAAGCCCAAGAGGTATGGAGAAAGCAGTAGCAATGCTCAAAGAAGAGCTCAGCCGGAGGAAGGAGAGACACTGTCGTGGCCAAGAAATACAAAGAAGAGGCCGAGTGGGCAGGGACAGATGCAGGGGTTGGGGAGGGGAGGAGGAAGAGTCAGAAGCCCAGGAGGAAAGGCCCTGCCAGATATGCCTGCTGGGAGGCCTTCAAATCCCAAAGTGTTGAACCTCAGCCATCCAGGGCCACGGGGGCAATGGGCTGGGAGCTGGGGACCGCCAGGTGGTTCCTTACCTGCTGAGGTAGAAGCTAAAGACTGGGCTGGTGAGGGCACCCTCCTGCAGCATGCCCTGCAGGGCGGTGCGGGCCCCGCCCATGGACAGGGCAGGGTAGGCCATGCCCATGATGCCATCGAACTTCGCATAGAGGAAATTGGTCCCCGGCTCTTCCTCACTCAGGCCGAACTCCTGGTTGGGGACCTTGATGCCCTGGACCTGGAGGGGAAAGAGAGGATGGGAGATGACAAGTGTATCTCCACCCACCTCCCCCAGGCTCCCCCTCCTCAGACCCCTCAAGGGTCTGTTCTTCATCCCTCCTTTGCTTCTGCTGCCTCTCTTCTTGTCAGGTTTGCAAAAGCCACTTTCTCTTCCAAGAAGCCATCCCCGACCGCTGCAGCATTCCCCACCCCAACCTTCTTCTTCCCGAGGCTTTAAGTTCCTTAAGGACCAGGTCACCCCAACCATTGTGGTGCCCTCGGTGCCTGGCACATGATGGCCCGCAGTGAGGGTTCAATGAGTGAATGGGTGAGCTTTTTTTTTTTTTTTTTTTGCCTGCGCCTTGTGGCATGCGGAATCTTAGTTCCCCGACCAGGAATCAAACCCGTGCCCCCTACAGTGGAAGTGTAGAGTCTTAACCGCTGGACCACCAGGGAAGTCCCTGGATGAGCCTTTATTGTACTGATTTTCTGGCCTGTACGGTAGAGCAGTAGGTGTTTCCCATATTTTTCAGAGCCTCCATCTAAGTCTCCCCATTAGACTGTGAGGACTTTGAGGTTAGAATCCAGCTCACAGCCCCGGACTACCTTCCCCACATCTGGGTGTGGGCACGGGGGCAGCCGGCAGTATCACTCACTGTCAGAGTGTCATAGCCGAAGAAGCCGGTGAGGCTGCCGCTGCCGTACTGCAGGGAGAAGGTCTGCCCATTGGTGGAGTAGCTGGAGGACAGGCTGGGGTTGAAGCGGGTGTGGCTGGCTGCAAGGCAAGGAAAATTCGGGAAGTCAGGCTGGCCCACTCTCAGGCCTGCCGGACTGCCCACCTGTCTCCCAGCCTGGGCTCACATCCTGGGGACTCAGCACTCCTCCCACGCCCCACCCCCCACCGGCCACTGAGTCAGGGGGTGGCCAGCTGACATTCCTGGCATTGGAAGACCCACAAGAACTGGCCAGCCTCGATTCCAAAGCCCCCTCTGACCTACAGAACCTTGAGATGCCCTAGGATGGTGACCTCCCTATGGGCAGGTTATATAGAATCTATTCATCTCCCTGACCCCCAGCAGATCTCCTGACACATGGCGAGTGCTGAGAAATTACTCATCGGATGAAGGAGTGAATGAACCTCCAGGGCATCTGTGCATTCCCTGACCCTCACCTTACCCCGAGCAGAAGCTGGCCACACCAGGATCCTGAGATATCCTAGGATGGAGCCAATGAGGGACCTTCTGGACTAGAGGCGTCAAGACCCAAACCCCAAGGCTTTGTCAGGGACCAAGGCAGCCCTAGGAAGTGAATATCTCCTGTCTCCAAATACAACTACAGGGAGGGGACCACATCTATATCCTTCTCCCGTGTCCCTTGAGATACTCAGTAAGAACTTAGTAAACCATGGGGTGGAGTAGCATAGAAAGAGTGTTGTACAGTGGAGTGGGATGGAATGGCATTGCCCAGAGCAAACAGAACGGAGTGGAGTGGGCTGGACTGGGCTGGAGTAGGTGAAGGGATATGTATTGGTGAGCAGGGAAAGCAGAGGGGCCACCCAGCTCCATGGCCAGCTTCTTCCCTCTGGCTTGGGCATGTGCCACATGACCCTGGACAGGTCCCTGGTCCTCTCCGGGACTGCAGCTCTCCCCAGCAATCTTTATGAAGTGCTGCCCTTCCCCAGAGGGTGTCAGTGCCCTGCCCTGCCAACCGCCCTCCCCTGCCCAACCTAGCACTCACTGCAGGCCTGGCTCTGGCAGTAGACAGAGGGCACCCACAGGTTGGAGGAGCCAGTATCAAAAAGGACCAGGAAGTTCTGTGGTGGGGTCCCGATGCTGATCTCACCAAAGTAGGCAGCCTGGGCGGGAGACGGGGGACATGGACGGGCTGTTAGCTCTGGCGGGATCCAGGGACCATCAGGCCCAGCCTCCTCCACGGACAGAGTGACAGAGTGACCAGCCCCACAGCCCGCACCAGAAGCAGGGGCCTGAGCCTGCCCTCCACGCTCGCCCAGAACCCACAGACCTTCGGTCCAAGCCCACCCGGGGCAGCTGCAAAGGTCTCTGTGGACTCAGCTGCTAGGTCAGCAGGGGCCCCTGAGTGCTCTGCCCGCCAATGAAGTCTCTGGGCTGGCAGGTCTGAGAGATGGGGGCAGGCCCCGGGGGCCGGGTGGGAGGGTGCAGAGAGGAAGGGCGCAGCTCACAGCCCAGGCCTGGCCTTTGGCAGCAGGGAGATGGGGAGCCCCGGGGAGGGTCAGGACTCACGTCCATGTAGTCCATGGGCTCGGAGGTCACGCTGAAGTCACTGAAGTGGTACCTCTGGGCGGGGTCGTACTTGTGGGTCCTCAGGAAGTCCTCCAGTATCCCCTTCTCTTTCATGGTCTCACGGATGGACTTTAATTTCTTCACGGGGACTCTGCGGAAGGGCTGGGGTCAGGGCAGGACCTCCCTCTTTCCTACAGAGGCTCTAATATCCCAATCTCTCTCTCTCTCCATCTCTGTTTGCCTCAGGCTCCCTGCCGCTCTGTCCCCCGGTGTCTGCGGCTTGTACGTGTCTGTGTGTCTCCCTCTTTCTCCATCTCTGTCTCAATCTCTGGTTCTCTCTGGCTTTTTCTCCCTCTGCCTCTCCTTTTCTTCCTCTCTCTTTCTCTTTCTTTCAAAACTCTTCTCAGGACTTGCTCTGAGATTCAGAAAACAACTGACTTCACCCATGCATGCCCCCACCCCATCTCATGGGTCCTCATCCCACCCTGGTCCTCCACTCTCAGATATCCCATAAACACTTTCCCAGGCAGGGGAGAGGAACTTCAGACATTACCCTTTGTAGGATTTGTACATTTTTGTTCTGTTTTTGTTTTTTTGGCTGTGCCGCGTGGCTTGTGGGATCTTAGTTCCCTGACCAGGGATTGAACCCGCGCCCTCAGCAGTGAAAGCGCGGAGTCCTTAACCACTGGACTGCCAGGGAATTCCCAATTTGTGCATTTTTAAAAAAGGTTTCAGAGGGACTTCCCTGGCATCCAGTGGTTAACACTCCGCACTTCCACTGCAGTGGGAGCGGGTTCAATCCCTGGTCAGGGAACTAAGATCCCACATGCTGCACAATGTGGCCAATAAAATAAAATAAAAGTTTCATAGATGGCAAAGTTCACCCCAAAGAAAGTCCTCTGGTACAGTGGCTGTCAGGCACCTGGTGCCGGTTGGCTGTGACAGAGCACAGGACCAGGGGAAGGGCACTAGACTGGGGACTCAGAAGACAGGGTCCTAGTTCTGCCCCTGCAGCGACTTGTCTGGCCTGGATCAGTCACGCTCCTCTCAGGATGCCGGGACAGTGGGGAGGTTGGCCTGGTTGGTCCAGAGCCCAAATCAGCTCTGGAACTGTATGTACTGAATTATGGGTTTCTGCCCATGTCTTCGCAGACCTCCTTGCCGCCATTGCCTAGGGGTCTCTGCGGGTCCACCCAGGCCTTGTTCCAGGCTCCAGAATTCCTGCTGCTTTCACTTCTTTCCCCATCTCTTCCCCATTCCCCCAAGACCCTTCAGCGTCCAGAAATTCTCAGCTAAACCCATTCACCTGGAGCCATGAAGGCTGATGGCTGACTGCGCCCCATCACAGTTACAGAATTTGCATATTCAAAGAAGTTTCTGAGAGGAGCCATCTCTTCGCCAAAAAAATCACTCTTTAGTGGTAGAATAGCAAGCAGAGTGGCGGGCCGGGAGTCCTCCTGATGTCCTGTGAGCTGTGCCGCCTCGTTCCCTATCCCCTGACACCTCCGCGTGTAGAGATTACATGACGGGTGTTTCTGCTTAGATGATTTTGGCATCTACCAAATCAATTGGGGGCCTTAAGGAAAATGCTAGCAAACGTCTCCCTATCTAGAAATAATTGTACCGGCCGTTCAGCACCTGCTTGGGTGATGGTCACCCTTATTCTCCCTGTTTCCTATCCATCTTTTCTCATCAGTGGGGGAAGAGATGGGGCTTCTCCCTTTGACTGGAAGTTCCCTGAAAGCAGAGGCCATATCTCCTCCCACCGCTGAGTCCTGTCCTACACCGATTCAGGGAGCCTTCCCTGTCCAGAAGTCCCAGAGCAGAGGCAGATCATACACAGAGCTTCCTTGTCCCTTCCAACATGTGAGGATAGCAAAAAGATGGGGGTCTATGAACTAGGAAGCAGATTCTCGCCAGACACCAAATCTACAGGCACCTTGATCTTGGACTTCCTAGCCTCTAGAACTTGGAGAAATAAATTTCTGTTGCTTATAAGCCATCCAGTCTATGGTAGTTCATTTAAAAATAAAAAGGCTGCCCCAGCAGCCAGGCCCCAGACTCACTTGATCACGGCCGCCTCCAAGGTCTGGAGGCAGACCAGAGCCACCACTATCCACTTCATGATGCCGATTCCCAGCTGGCCACAGTAGAGAAGCAGCTCAGAGTTGTGGCGTCAGTGGAGTGAAGACCTGAACACTCCTTCCTCCTTTATACCCCGAGGACCGACCCAGCCCCTGCCTCCCTGCCCTGCACCAGCATGACCTCAATCCCCGTCATACCCTGGGCTCCACGTATCAGTTATTTCTGTGTGTTTTCCCTTGTGAGGGTGGCTGCAAAGGACTTTTCATCTTATTGACTTTTCAGTACAAGCAGTGGAGGCCAGGAGGTGCGAACGATAAGAAATCAAAGTTGCCGTGAGATGGATTGGCAAATATGACTTCTTGTGCAGGAACCAGAGGTGTGAGGTAAGCCTTTTAGGGTGAGGGCCAGAGGAGGGCAGCGTGAGGGCCGTAGGATCTATAGGCAGGTTTTTCATCCTCAGTACTTCCGACACTTTCAGACAAAACACTCTTTGCTGTGGACACTGTTCTCGGCATTGTAAGATGTTTAGCAGCATCCCTGGCCTCTACCCACTAGATGCCAGCAACAGTCCCCCAGTTGTGACAACCAACAGTGTCTGCAGGCATTGCCACATGTCCCTTTCGGGAGCAAAATTGTTGAGAATCGCTGGTCTATAGGTGATGCACTCAAAGATTCTGACTTAAGTCCTGGTTCCAGCACCCCCAACCCCTTGGGGGAAGCAGTTAGGAGTGTCGGGGGTTGATGGGGTCGGTAGCTAGGAGGATGGTAATGATGATGGTAGTGGTGAGCGTGATGCTGACCGTGGTGATGTTGGCGGTATTGTTAGCACAGATGCAGATGGTGGGGCTGGGTTGCCAGTGGCTGAAGTCAGAGCTATTGGGGGCAGCTTTGGAGGTTTTCCTGGTCAAATGGGACATTTGGAGCAATTCTCATCATAGTTCAGCAAGCACTCAGGACACACCCACAGAGTAAGCCGCACTGGCTTCTGGTTGTGCCACTGGCACTGATCTGCAGCAACAGGAGGCCTGGGCAGGGGCATGGGAGGAGGGGACATGCCAGCCCCTGCTTCTGTTCTTCGTTGTCTCTCTTCTTCTGTTGCATTGAGACTCCGCCCATGTCTTTTTTTTTTTTTGCCTCACTGTGCGACATAAGGGATCTTAGTCCCCCGACCAGGGATCAAAACCATGCCCCCTGCATTGGGAGTACTGAATCTTAACCACTGGACCATCAGGGAAGTCCCTGCCCGTGTCTTTTGTTCTCCTAAAATGCCTGTGTCCCCCATTACCCTCTTCCCCAGCTCTCGTCTGTCCTCGTTCCTGCTCCCGAGCCTGATCTGCCATGTCCTCTGTCCCTCATCTCCGGGTCCTGCCTGCTTCCCAGCTACAAGCTTCTCATTGCCTGAGGTGACCTGGAGCTGGCCCAATGCCTGCCAACCTGGCACTGGAGAATTCTCCATTCTGGGGTGAGTGGAAAAAGTCCCCACGCCAGTACCCTCTCTGCCACCTCACCCCTCACTCAGGGCTCCAAACAGATTTGTCAGGCTCTTGAGCCCCAGGCAGAAGGCCAAGACCAGGCCTGCCAAACACCGATATAATCCAGCCCGTGGGGACTTTCCACTCTGGCCACCTCCACCCACTGCCCGGCCAGAGCCCTGGAGTCTCCCCTGGCCCTGGATGGAGGAGGGGAGGGAGGGCACTAGAGGTCCACCCGGGCCTGGCACAGAGAGGGAGGTACCTGCCTGGTTGTGTCTCAAGGCCAAATCAGCTCCCATTCCTCCCTGCAGTCTCCAGGGACACTGGAGTGGAAGGCAACGTAACGAGGGAGTGCTTTCCCTGGGGTAGGGGAATCCGCAGGTTTGGAAGATCAGGCAAAAGAAAGTCATAGGATCCTTGGAATCTTGCCACATCCTGTGAATATAGCAGAATCCATGGGGTCCCCTAAGTCTTGTGAGGCCAACAAGACTCCACAACATGGCCCTCCAGGGACCCTTTCCTTATCTGGCGGGACCCAAGGAGTCTGATGGCTGTGGGCTAACTGTCCCCAAACCCCAGTCACAGCACATCCCTTCTGAATACCCCTGGCCTACTGCATCGAGCCAGGGTACCCTGCTTGGCAGCCAGGCCCTGGGGCTTTACCGCCCCACCTACCCAACCTGACCTGATAGCTCAGTCAGTCCCCTCAGTGTCCCCATACATCCTAAGTCCTTGTCTGCCCTGGCTGCCCCGCCACCACCCAGCCCCCCATTCCTGGAAAGCCCATTTCTCTTCCTTCTACATGTCCAAGTTCTGCCCATCCTTCAGGACCTCTCCTCCTAGAGCAGGGATGTACAGAGTCTGGGGACACTTTAGAAGTCATCCAGGGCTACCTCCCACCAAGGACAGGAGCCCCAGTAAGCCTGACCCACTGGCTGCCCACCAAGTTCATCTTCTACCCCTAAACACTGCACACCCAGCTGGTGCCCTCCCCTTAGTGCCGGATCACACACTGTCTAGGATTGGTCTCCAGTTGTCTTCTGGTGTACGTTTCCTCACTCTATAGACTGGAAACTCCTAGAAGGCAGAGACTGTGGCTTCCACCTCCCTGGGCTTGGCCCAGAGCTCAGGAAATCCTGAACACTAGATGGATCCCATGGGATTGTTCTCAATAGGTCTTGGTTATATCTCCCACACCCCATTATCCCAGTGCTCTGATTTCCACCCCACACTCCAAAGGGATCGTGTCAAAATCCAGGGCCTGGCGTCCTCTCATAGTGATGGTTTCCCAGGAAAGAGGCATTATCTCATCACCCTCTGGTGTCCTCTCCCTCTAAGCACCACCTGTCTCAAAACTCATCAAAGACTCCCTGTGGCTAATTAAATAAAATCCAAACTCATCACCCTGACCTTGAGGACACACTCAGGCTGGCCCCTTCCTACATTTCCACACTCATCTTCCACTACTAACCTACACATGCTCTGTGCTCCAGCCATAGCAATCTCCTTGCTTTCTCCCAGGAGACCTGTTATTTTCCAACCACCGTGCCTTTATCCATGCTGTGGTCTCCATCTGCAATACCCTTCCCAGCCTCTCCACCTGCAAAATCTCATCCTTCAAGACCCAGTACAAAGGCCATAAAGCCTTCCCTACTGTGCTCACCTACTCTCAAACTGGTTCCTATTGTGGAGGACTTTGCTTTTCCTCCCCTTATGGTATTTATTTCATACTGTCTTATACCCCAGTGACTTGCCCCAAATCCTATCACTTGTAACTAAAAGAAAAGGTCTTTTCCCTCACCTGGCTCCTTAAACAGCTCATTCACCTTTCAGAGTGACTACAAAAGTGACACTGGTTGCTGGGAGCATCTCGAGAAGAGATGGCAGCTACTAGCATGCACACTGCCACTGCTAATCCTCCACCCATGGCAGACATCGCTAATCAAACAGATCATTCTCTTTCATGGTGCTGAGACATGGCCTCAGGATCCTTCCCAATCTAGTGTTCATACACCCATTCTCAATTTTGAAATGACAATCCCTGAGTCCCTTAATGGAGGATTTTTTTTTTTTTTTAATTCTGGATACTAAATTTCATTTAAATTCTGTACATATACTACTTTTTAAAAAATCAAAATGACATGAAACTACAATTATTTGCACCATTCTAAACTGTAAAATTATATTCTAGCTCCTAATGTACACACTGAGATTTTAATGTAGCTGTAATCAGTGTGTAAATACTACTTCTGTTCTTGTTACTGAAGATTACTATATACACACATCCATGAATTGAGATAGGCCACATTCTTATCACTCTTGGTGGCTGTACAGTGCTCTATTATCTTGGTAGTAACATTACTTAGCCCTATTCATTTGGGTTGATTTGAATTTCTCATTTCTATCGATAGTAATTGGGCACAAAATAAACATCAACCAAACGAAGAGAGTAGTGAGCTCCTTGTCATCAGAATCATTCAAACAGAGGCTAAAGGAGCACATTTGGAGGAATCCTGGAAGTGGGGTCTCTTGCAGTGGGTGTGAGATTGGACTAGGGATCTGAGTTTCACTGTGTATTCTAACCCTGAATTAAGTTTGCAGAGCTGAGAGACCTCACCTCAGATCCCAGGACAGGTACTTTATAAACCTTAAGTCTTCGACAGCTGTCTACATGAATTTTAGTTACGACTTCGGCTATTATCTTGGTTTTTTAGTTTTTTCCTTAAATTTTGTGTGTTTTATACTTACACCATTATATTGGTTTAATCAAACTTATTGGGGGCAAACTGGAATGGAAGATTTTTTTCTCAAGCTCAAGGATTTATGCTTTTTTTTTCTTTTTCTTTTTTTTTTATAAGCAGAGGGCCCAGTGTAAGCTGGATTCGTCTGACTTGGACCTCCACCTCTGGCTCATCCTCCGACCCCGTAGTTTAAAGCTGCCATGTAAGGCCCTGCAGTTGGGGTCCTCCGCAGCGCTCCTTTTCTTTTGATATAATTTTTGAATTACAGAAAAGTTACATAGTACAGAGAGTGCCTGTACACCTTTCATCCAGAATTCCCTAATGTTAACATCTTACATCATAACCATAGTACAATGATCAAATCCAGGAAATTAACCCTGATCTGATACTATTAACCAATTTATAAACCTTATTTGAATTTCACCGGTTTTCCCACTAATGTCCTTTTTCTGATTCAGGATCCAATCTAGGTCCCCACATCACATTAATTTTCATGTCTTAGTCTTCTCCAATCTGTGACAGTTCCTTGGGTTTTTTTGTTTTTTGTTTTTTTTTTTGTCTTTTATGACCTCGCTACTTCTAAAAAGTGCTGAGCAGTTATTTTGTAGAATGTCCCTCAGTTTAGGTTATTCTGATGTTTTCTAATGATGAGATTGATGGCATGCATTTTGGAGCAGAAACCACAGAGGTGATATATCCTCAGTGCATGATATCAGGAGGTATCTGACTGTGGATGGGTCTCATTGCTGGTTATTTAACCTTAATTACTTGGTTAAGGTGAGGTCTACCATGTTTCTCTACTGTACAGGAATTATCTTTCCCTTGATAATTAATAAGTATCTTCTGGGGAGACACTTTGAGACTACGCCAGTCTCCTGTTTTTCATCATTCTTCCGCCCACCAATTTTAACATCTATTATTGGTCCTTGCTTGCAACAGTCATTATGGTGGTGCTTGCCTAATGGTGCTTTTCTATGTCCATCATCCCTTCTACATTTATTAATTAGAACTCTGCTGTAAGGAAGAGCTAGGTTCAAGGTTTTGAAATGGACTCTTCCTCCCCTACCAAAATATCCCATCATCGACGTTGTGCCAAGCAGGGTACTTTACATTTGTTGAATCAGGCAACCTCACAGCAACCCCACTAGGTAGCTTACCTTATCCCCATTCAATAGTGGAGTCCATTTTATCTGTCTGTGTCTCAAACAGCTGGAAATCGATCCCTGTGTGTATAAATGGATAGACAGGCTGATTGTTTTTTCTCTGGTCTATTGATTGATGTACCCTTGCTTAAAGACAGCAGCTTGCTTGTCTGCCTTAGGTGGAAAGGGGGATGCATTGGATAGATGGTGAGTCATATATTGCAACCCAGCTGCAGGAAGAGGAAGGATGGGGCAGAGCCTCGGGGGTCAACTGAAATCTGGGATCCAAACATTATCAGGACCTTTGCTTCTCATTCCTGCTTCACTTTTCTCTCTCTCTCTCTCTCTCTCTCTCACTCACTGTAGGCTGCCTTTCTCCACATAACTGGCCACCAGCACCCGAGTTTTACATTTCCAGAGGAAGCATGAAACCAAAATTCTCGAGAAAGCTCTCTGATTAGCCCATCTTGGGTCAAATGCCCACTCTTGGACCAACCAACTGTGGCCAGCAGGCAGAGCCCTGTAAGAATTTGACGTCTCCCTCAGGAAGCCTTCTGAAGTGTTTAGACAGGAGAAGCCCCCAAAATAAGTAAGGGGATGTTTCTGCTCAAACAATCAGAGATGTCCATGCAGATTTATTGCTGATGACCTATGGACCCTACTTCAAACTCTTCATTCACCTCTCTTTGTATATATTTAAGAATGTGATGCTGATGTGTGATATGGAATTGACTTTAGGAGACCAATCTCCGCCACTTGTTGACCATTTGACCCCGATAACTCACTTACCCTTTCGACCCTGAGTTTCCCTGACTGTAAAACAGGGATAATCATCTGTCCCTCAGGGTTGCTAGAATAATCCAATAAAACCATGGTTATAAAAGCGCTAGCACAGAGCAAGCCCTCAATAGCTATCAGCTGAGTCAGAATCTTTTTCTTTAAAGTGGGCAGGGGGCTGGGGACAGGGGCTGAAGAGGAAAAGGGACCTCTGGTTAGCGCCGATGATGTTCTGCTTCTTGACCTGTGTTCCAGTCACGTGGGTCTGTGAGAAGTCAGTACGGGATACTCATGATACATGCACCTTTCGGTATGTATGTGTATTAAACATCAATTAAAAGTCTTACGTTAAAACAATTTTTTTAAAATTTATTTTACGCTGTGTTGGGTCTTTGTTGCTGCATGCAGGCTTTCTCTAGTTGCGGTGAGCAGAGGCTACTCTTCGTTGCAGTACGTGGGCTTCTCATTGCGATGGCTTCTGTTGTTGCGGAGCACCGGCTCTAGGCGCACGGGCTTCAGTAGTTGTGGTGCGTGGGCTCAGTAGTTGTGGCTCGCGGGCTCCAGAGCGCAGGCTCAGTAGTTGTGGCGCACGGGCTTAGTTGCTCTGCGGCATGTGGGATCTTCCCGGACCAGGGATCGAACCTGTGTCCCCTGCATTGGCAGGCGGATTCTTAACCACTGCACCACCAGGGAAGTCCCTAAAGTCACATTTTAAAAAGAAGGAAGGTAATTCCCTGGTGTCCAGTGGTTAGGACTCTTGCGCTTTCACTGCCAAGGGTTTGAGTTCTATCCCTGGTTAGGGAACCAAGATCCCGCAAGCCTCAAAGAGCAGCCAGAAAGAAAGAAAAAAAAAAAAAAAAAGAGGAGGAAGAGAAGGAAAAGGAGCAAGGAGACAGAACACCTGTCCTCAGAGACACCCCCCACCAAAGATGAAGCGGGGAGGCAGCCCCAGCTCAGGGAGTCCTGGGCTGATGTGGGCAGAGCACCTTCACCTGGGCTAACATTGTCCACAAGAGTAGAAAAGCAGAGATGATTTCAGGGCAACAAGGATGAACATGTCTTTTCCACATAGCTGTGTATTTATTATCATCTATTTTAACACAGATACACATCGGACACATCACACCCATGATTTCACGGACTAGGGGTGTTTGTGACATCCTCCTAACGGAGGAATGTCAGGAAGCAGCAGAATTACAGCCTGAAATCCTTGTCACTGAGGAGTTAGTCTTCTAGGCTGGCCACTGCGGGGAGGGGCAGAGCCTCAGTTACCCGAGGACCCCAGGGCCCCCAGCCCTAGAGTCTAGGTGTTAGATTTCTCCTCTCCCTCCACCTCCCCGGCCCTGGGCCCCATGGCTGGGGACAGTCTCCTAGATGTGAAATCCAGCCAGGAACTCCCAGCATGTCCCCCCACCAGGGCACTGCTCAGAGGTGGCCCTCTCCATTTGACAGGCAGGACAGCTGTGAGCACAGGGTCAGCCGTCCTGCCAAAGCGGGGGCTCCGTGTCTGTGGCTCTGTCCACACTGCCGGCTCAACGTCCTCCCAAACTACTGTCCCACATCTCCAGAAATGGCACCTTGCACAAGCCAGAGAGCTGGCAGGGAAACCTGACCAGGCCTCTGCCCCACCCCCCTACGCCAGCAGGTTCTAACCGGGGGCCACACTCAGTGCAGAGATCACGAGGGTGGTATTTGAATGATTAGATCTGGGACCCACTGACCTGTATTGAGTGGGCATGAAAGTCGAACTAATCTCACCCCCCTATTTAACTCCCCAGCCACCCACCTTGTTCCCCAAAGCCAGAGCCTACAGCTGCTTTATTTGGGGTCTCCCAGCTCTCAGCCCTGAGGAGCAGAGTTTGGCTAGAGCGAGTGAAAATAGGGGCTCTCCAACTTCCGTGAGACCCAGAGGGTGTGCCTCTGACCAGGAAGATAAGGCAGAGCCGGTCTATACAGCAGCAGCCAGGCCCACCTTGTCATTGCCCACGTCAGAGATGGAGTAGCAGACCCTCAGGAAGACGTTTTCAGGGAGCCATGGGGGCTGGCTGTGCTCTGAAAATAGGAACGTGGGCTGAAACCCCATGAGGCCGTTGCTGCAATGACCCGGAGGAAAAGAAGTGAAGCGGTCAGTAGGCAAGTCTCATGGGTTAAGGAAAGAACCTGAGCTCTGAAATCAGAGAAGCCTGGGGTCAAATCCCAGCCCACCTCTGCCTGGCTTTGTGACATTGGGCAAGTCACTTAACCTCTCTGAGCTTCAGTTTCTCATCAGTTGAGGGAGGGAGATAATATGACCCATTGCTGTGTTCTGCATGATGAATACAAGTTAGGCTGGTGAAGAGAGTGAGAAAAGAACATTTCTGGCAGGCAAAATAGCACCTGCAAAGGGCCTGAGATAGGAAAGAGGAAGTGATGGGGCCAGTGAGGCTGGAGTATAGCAGTGAGAGGGGTCCCCTGAAGGAGGCAGAGGCCCAACCACCAGAGCTGAGGCTTTCAGGCTTTTTTTAAAACCACAACCCACAGTTAGAAATATATTTTACATCATAACCTTATATAAACATACATACAATGTATAATGAAAACAAAAGCTTCACCCCCCCATAAAAATTCTAGTCCGTAGTACATGGGATAGACTCAATTTTCCTATTCTATTTGTTTCTAAAGTGCTGGTTCCAATCAACTGAACTGATTTCTAATGTGCTGTGAGCTGCGATTGGAAAACACTGACGTCTATGGCATTGAGCACATGTGTGCGCACACATACACACAGTCTTCCACTCTCAGCTGTCATCTGTCACATAAACAATTAATCACAAGTGTTCAGAGAGCAGGGTGGTGTCTCCTCCCTCCTTTGTGTCCCCCGAAGAGGAGGTCCAGAGGATGCTCCACGTATATTTGTTAGTTAGGAGCAGGGTGGAAGGCTGGGAGAGAAGCAGGGCCTGGCCCACCACGTTTGGAGGTTTGAGTAATCCAAAGAGGACCCCGTGACCACCATCCTTGGACAAATGGAATGGGGACCACCCACACGTGGTAAGGGCCAAGTTTCGGGTTTAAGAAGGGGCTGATCACTACCTGTTGGGGTGATAGCGGTACCCACTTCCAGGATTATCAGGAGGATTTGAAGAGCAAATACACACAGAGCCTCGGCTCAGCATCTGAACCAGGAAGAGCCACCAGCACTTACAGGGTGCTCAGCGTGTGCCTGGCCCTCTTCTAATCACTCTAATTCTACCAGTCTGTGTAATCTCACCAGGACCTCACTCATAAGGTAAACACTGTATTGTCCCTATTTTACAGATGAGGAAATGGAGGCTCCGAGAAGCTTCGTGACTTGCCCAAGGTCACAAGGCTCCGAAGTGGCAGAACAAGGATCCCAATGCAGACAGACTGGACCTCAACAACTCCACATACGGCATCTCAGAAAGTTCTGGATAAATGGTGGTTCCTGGTATTACGCTTGTGGAAGAAGTTGGTAAGATGATCCTTAAGGTCTTATGCAAATCTGACATCCCAAGAGCTCTACGGGCTCCCCGCCTCCATGCCCAGGTATGAAGGAGAAGCAGGAGAGAGATGGGGAGAGTCGTAGAGATGAGGTGCTGATGGCCCAGCAGAGAAAGTGGATGCCACTGATGGTGAAGGGGCTGGTGAGTGGGCTCTGGCCACTGCTGTAGTTGGTGACAAACTGGAGAAATGATATAAAGGATGCAGAGACAGGTGGTCAGAATCTGCTCCCCCAGGGCTCCGGGGACAGAGGTGGCTGGTCTCACAGCCCGGAAATCCATCCTGCACCCAAATCCTTCCTCCCTGGTCCCTCAACCTCCCAACCTTCCTCTCCCCCACAACTGCAGACATGGCCCCACCCCAGATGATGCCCCAGTGAAGGCACCAAGATGGAGTCCAAGCAGTGGGGCGGAAATACGAGCAAGGGCTGTTGCTAGGGGAGCCTTTGAGGGAGAGGGGGCGGGGAGGGGGCAGGGCAGGGAGATCCCGCTGCACCTGGCATGAAGCAGCGGGCAGGGAAATGACATGCACACCCTCAGGGAATTTGGAAGGAGTGCCTCAGGTGAGTGTCCTTTGACTTCCCAGTGACAGCGGGTTGGGATGCCTCCCTCTCCTTGGCTGTTCCCTGGGATCCCAGTGAGCTGTGTCAGCTGACCACAGATCTGCTCAGGGACAATGATGAGGGAGTTGCCTGTTTCCATGACAACCAGGCAGCCCTGGGAGCACCAGTCAGTGAGCCAGTGCCCTATGGATAACCTGTAGGAATCATTAGAGGTCAGAGGTCATGTCATCCCTCCCCCAGCCTCCATGCAGGCTCTCCCTTAAAGCAGTCCCTGGGTCTGCCCTGCGCTGGGAGAAGCCCTACATTTTTCCCAAAGGAAGCCCCCCAGGCCTCCTCCCTTAGTGGGGGGTTAGGATTTGAATCTCCCCACTCGTGGAAGATGATCTGCCAGTAACTTTGGGCGACCACAGGGCTCCAGTAGACCTCACCTGTGTACAGCTGGCTCTTCTCACCACCAAAGGTGACTTCTCCCATGGTGATGTCATCTTGTCAGCTGCAGACCAGAGACATAGACTGTGGAGGAGGCAGCTGTGGGGTGACTGGACCCCCATTTCTGGAGCCTACTCTCTGAGTCAGCCCTCTTGTACCTCCACAGCCCCTGGCTCAGGGTGAGGCTTCCGGCCAGGTCTCCAGAAGCCCCTGTCCAGTACCATCTGCAGAGAGAAGAAGAATCTCCCAGGCAGCGGGGGTCCTCTCGCCTGGTAAGAGAGACGCTGACCACGGGCTCTAGACTCAGGCTCCGTTTGAAAAAGCCATCCATGCCTGTGGTAACCCCACTGCAGAGATGGAAGAGGAGGCCAGGCCCTTTATCCCATCAAAGTGGATGCTTTCAAAGGTGGTGTCCGGCTCCGTCTGGCTTAGGCCAAACCCCTGGTTGGTGATGGCCAAGCCCTGGATCTGCCCCGCCACAGGAGGAGAATGCCCCTGGGGGTGGCCCTCAGGAGGCCAGGGCCCTGCAGCTTCCCTCAGCAGGAAGGAGGCTCTACCCCCAGGACTCGGTGAGAATGCGAGTCCTGTGTGGCACAGAAGCGGTGGCCTCGGCGAGGAGTGTGTCCATGGAGGGCTCACAGAGCCGGAAGTGTGTGTACTTGAGCGTCAGGAACAGGCATGGAGGTCAGGACCCCGCTCCTTCCCTCTCTCTGCACTTCCACAGCACCCCATCTGGTCCCTGCAGTGACCTGAGCCCCACCTTTTGGCTCCAACAGCTCCCTGCGGGCCTGACTTGGACTCTTATGCATGACTGCCCAATTTTCTTGACTCTTTAAGTATATCCCCCCGGACTGGGGCTCCCCGAGGGCGGGGCCGCGTCTCCCCTCAGACGGGGGCTCCCTGAGGGAAGGGGTTATATCTCGCCCTCTGGGGCGGGCGGGGGCCCCATGGGGGCTGGGACAGGGTCTGTACTGAGTTGTTGGGGGGCGTGGAGACTGGCGAGCCTTCCGGGGAAAGTCTGCAAGGTGGCCCTTGGAGCCAGCGAGCTGGGTGGGGCCCGGGAACCCCTTGCTGGGTGATGCCCTTGTATAAGGAGGCCCTGAGGGCCCCAAGTGTCCTCGTTTGGGATGCCTGAGAGAGGGCAAGGGGCCACCAGGCCTCGCTACGTGTCGCAGGTCATCACCGAGCAGCCCTTTTCAGACCTGCTCAGCAAAGTGCCGTTCAAACCGAGGGTCTCATCCCATTAGCTGATGGTGAAGTCAATCTGGTAGATCCTGAAGAGGGCTCTTTTTTATTTTTATTTTTTTAATAAATTTATTTATTTTAGTTATTTATTTTTGGCTGTGTTGGGTCTTCGTTGCTGCATGCAGGCTTCCTCTAGTTGCGGCGAGCGGAGGCTACTCTTCGTAGCGGTGTGCAGGCTTCTCATTGCGGTGGCTTCTCTTGTTGTGGAGCATGGGCTCTAGGTGCGAGGGCTTCAGTAGTTGTGTCACGTGGGCTCAGTAGTTGTGGCTCGAGGGCTCTAGGGCGCAGGCTCAGTAGTTGTGGTGCACGGGCTTAGTTGCTCCGTGGCATGTGGGATCTTCCTGGATCAGGGCTCGAACCTGTGTCCCCTGCATTGGCAGGTGGATACTTAACCACTGCGCCACCAGGGAAGCCCAAGGGCTCTGTTTTAAATGCCACTGACTGGAATAGAATAAATCAGAGTGCCATTCAGACAACATGGCTATGCAGTGCTTATGTGTGTGTGTGTGTGTCTGTATCTGTCTGTGTGTGTGTGTCTGTGTGTATGCATGTGTGTCCTGGCTCATGATGCAAGATGCTGAAAGGGTCCCACGCTCACACTGTCTGGGATGTACACATACAAACACACATACCTATGCAGGGACGCACGTGCCCGTCTCCCTACTCACATCCAGGCCCGGGCTGCGCACGAGCTCCAGCTCCCCCAGAGGCAGCTGTGTGTGTCTCCGCGTGTGCCCAGACACACCTTCCTCTAAGCTGGGCAACAAGGAAACTCTCCCATGATCCTCCTCCACCCTGTCCCTTGTCCTCCCCTTCCTTTCCCCCCTTCCCCCTCTTCCTCCATGTGGTCCTCCCTTCTCCTCTTTTTCCCTCCTCCTACTTGCCTCCCTCCTTCTCCATGCCCTCCTCCCTGCTTCCCCTCCCAACTGGCCATGTCCCTTCTAAGCCCTTGCTGAGAGGTAAGCCCAGGACCTCCTCTCAGTGCAGCGTCTGGACCAGGGGAAGCCCCCTCCATGCGACTGCATCTCCTAAGGCGGAAATGAGGACAAGGGGTCTGGCTTTAGCGTAAGACAGTCAACCTCAGGCCAGACCTGACTACCCTGTTCATGGGGTCACCCCATGGATCTGCACCGCCTCCCTCAATTTCTCCCCCAGAGAGAGTGGCTCACTTGACAGGAGGGGCTGGAAACTTCCAGAGACTCCCTGCTGTTCTTGACCAGTCTCCCCTTTAAGTCCCCAGACCTGTCCAAAGGGGCCAGCAACCCGTGCTCCTGTGCCCCATGTCCTCCTGAGATCTTGCGGGGGCGAGGTGAGGGCAGCGGGGTGCTAGGCAGTCCATGGGGAGTGGTTATTTGGATGGAGCTGGCCTTGGCCACAAACCAGGTCTCCGTGGGTGGGGAGTGCTGGGGTTTGGGGATTGGGTAGCAGGAAGGGGAGTCCTGTGTCCCAGATTGAGGCATATCAAAGGCCAGAGAATCTAATCAGCAGGGCCTGGATAAGGAGCAGGAACTGAGTCTGTTCCAAAAGTCCCAAACCAAACACTGATAATGGATCCAGGAAGCGCTGTCACCTCTCCCATCCCACGGTCCCTAAGTGGGCCTCAGACAGACACGGTTATGGTCCCAGGACTGTGGAGCCAGAGCTGGCTCCAGCCCAGATCCCAGCCCATCTAGTTTGGGTTTTGGAGAGGTGGGCCCGCGAGTGGCAGCGTGGAGCCTGCCTGGCCTTTCCCTCTGTTCAGGGCTCCTTGTGTGGGACACCTGGGGCAAGGAGGGGGCCAGGAATTCAGGACAGGGAGCTGGGGACAGGCAACCTCGGGCAGGTACCGGCAGCCACCCCAACTCTCCCCCACATCCTGGCATCTGGAGGGCTTGGCTCCGCATGGCCACTGTACAGGGAAAGCCAAAACCTCAGGGGCTCCTCACGCACCCAGCAGGGATGGAGGAGAGGAAGGATCCAGAGGCCTGGACACTCCCCAAAGCCACCCCTATTGCATTCCTGGCTGAACATCCCCTTTTCCAGGTTCTGAGCGTGTTTGGAAGGGGTCTGGCTGACCGTGGCCCAGCTTCCTGCCAAGTCCAGGCATACTCCCCGCACCCGGCCCAGATTGTAGGAAGCTGTGACCATGATCCAGAGACTCCAGGAGGATTTCTGAGGGTCTCACCTTTGTCCCTTTGTAGGATAAGGTGTCACCGCTGCTCAGTGCTGGCCCCGGCCTCTAGTGGCTTGTCCTCCGGGCTCTGTCTGCCTACATGGGCCACCCTCTGTGTGCTGAGATCCCCCAGGCCTGCTCTGGACAGTAGAGCCCCCTCCCACCTGCATCGCTGCAGCCTCACCTCCCAAAGTCCTGGGGGCGGGATGGGGGTTCAGCATCCAGCTCTCCCCTGGTCGCAGGTCTGGCAGAGAAAAGACACAGAATCAGAGGTGCGGGAGCAGCAAGGTGGGCCTCTGCAAGGCCTGGCCTGACCCCGGGGGTGCGCACAGTGCAGCCCTCAGCTCTGAGTCACGGTGTCTGAGGACCCAACTTCTTAGCCTCTGGCCCCAGTGATGGGTCACTGTATCAAAGGGCGTTCTCGCAGGCCTCCCACTGAAATCTGTCCCTCCTCCCCCCCACATTCCTTTTCCATTCAGTAAAAGGCATCCCTCCCTGTAGGGCCTGGATAAGGAGCAGGTCCCAAACCTCAGAGACCTCCTTTCCCACACCTCGCCCCCTATCATTTCCCTTGTCCCATTGGGTCTACCTCAAAATATATCCCAAATCTGTCCTCTTCTCTCCTTTCCCACTGCCACCAATGGGCTCCCAGCCACTGTCATTTCTCCCCTAGATTACAGCAGTAGCCTCCTTTCAGGTCTCCCCGCTTTGGCCCTTTCTACACGCCTCCCCTTCCCCCACCTCCACACCGCAGCCAGAGCCATCCTATTAGACCTCAAGTCAGTCTCTGCTCCCAACCCTCCAATAGCTAATCCAGTCACCTGCCCTGGCCCATAGAACCCTGCGTGTCCTAGATCCTCCCCCTGATCCTTCCCCCTCCATCACCCCTCTCCAGGTGCACAGGCTTCCTTGGACCCTGTCACTTTTCCTGAGCCCCACAGGGCCTTCGTACTTGCTGTTCCCTTTGTCTGGATCTTCCTTCCCTTAGCTGTTCACTCAGCCTTCTTCAGGCCTCTGCCCCACTGTCACCTCCCCAGCGAGGTCTTCTCTGACATGTGGCCCATTCCTTCCACTCAATCACATTGTCCCTTCTGCAGTTTCTTCAAAGTTATGTCTTTGTTAATCGTCTCACCCTTAGTAGAATGTAAGTTCATGAGGGCAGGGCCTTATTTGTCCTTATGGCTGCCGTGTCCCCACCCACCTCCATGCCTGGCATATAACAGGCACTCAATAACTATCTGTTGAGTGAGTGGACAGGTGAATGCCCACACCTGGTCTGGTCGGAGCCCCACAGCTGCCCCCTCCAATCACATGTGGACACACGGCCTGCTGTTCCAAAGCCCGTCAAGTGCAGTCACCTCCGCCTCCTCCTTCCCTCACCATCTAGCTCCCGCCCCAGCCGCTCCTCTCCTCCCAGCCCCACGCCTGCAGCTTAATTGCTGGGGCCCACACTTCCAATTCCTTCCCCAAATCCTCCCCACCCTTCATGGTCCCCTTTTGGCCAGCTTCCCCACATCACTGGCTGTTGCTATGACAACCATAGCAGAGCAAAACTTGGGCTCTGTGTCAAGCGCCCACTGAGCGCTTTACGTGTATTTTCTTATCTACCACACAACAACATTGGGAGATAGGTGTTATTAGTTTCCCTTAATAAATGAGGAAGCAGGTTCAGAGAGGTTGAGTGATCTGTCTGAGGTCACACAGATTTCAAATGGCAGAGGCATGTGGTCTGTAATCCTGTCTTGTGTGAGCCTCGCTTCTCCAACTAGACAGTGAGATCTGGGGAGGTGGGGCTTTGTCAGGACTCAGCGCCCATGACCCAGATTTTGAAACTTGGACCCGCTATGTCTAACGATGGCTTGGGAAATCAAGGTCACTATACTTGCATGACCATGCATGGGGTACCCCACCCCAACCCTGATATAGCAATACATTGATAGATTCCCCAGGCCTTTTCATCCCAAGAGGAAAGGAGCTCAAAAGGAAAGATCTTGGCCAGCACCAGTCCATCTGGGCCAGAGAGGCAAGGTGCCTCAAAGAACACCTGGAAACTTCCCCACCCCCACTCAGCCCGATGCCCGCTACCCCTCCTTCCATGGCCACTCCCATCTCCCCGCAAGCCCTCCTCAGACACAGCTGCCCTACTCTCCCCAGCCCAGGCAGCACACAGTCAAGATTAGAGGTTTCATGGCTTTTACATTCCTCTTCCCCAGAGCCAGAGTCCCCAGTCCCCCATCTCCTCACCCCCAAGTCTTGTCCCAGCCACACTCTTTCTGGGATCTTCTCACCCAGAGGGGAACCGTGCCAGGCTAAAGGAGGGGCAGGTGGAGGGAGGTGACGGGCCCCCCAAGGGGCCAGGCCTCCCCAGCTAAAAGAGCTGACCAGAAGGAGAAAAGACAGCTGAGGAAAGACCCCCGTTAATTAGCAGGCACCAGGTGGGGTTAAGGTGCTTCCTCCCCGCCCCACGCACTGCTCATTAGCTCGGTCATTATATTAATACTCCCTTAAGAATGAGCATAATGACAGAGCACAGCTGGAGCACGAGTGATACTCCCACTCGCCTGACTTCCCCAGCCCCAGTCCACAGGCAGCCACAGGGTCCCTGAGGCAGGAATGTCCATCCCCAGAGAGGCCAAGAGAGGGGTCCACATGGTGAGCAAGGTAAGTGGTAGCAAGGCTCCCTACCAACCATTAGCAGGCAGAGTGAAGCTTCCAGAAGAGCTAGGCTGAGAACCCCACATGGCGCAGCGAGTCCTTGTGACCCACCAACCACAGAGAACTCCCTCCCAGCCCCATTTCTGTCTTCCTGTCACTTCCAGGTTCACCGCGAGGGCTGGTGCCTCTAGATTCCAGGACAGACCCAGACGAACAAGAAATGTCAGCTGAATGGATGGAGGGTTCAGACATTGATTTAACAAACCAAGAACTCCAACATCAGGTAGCCGCTGGGGGGCGAGGAATGCTGCAGATGTTTATGTGGAAAGTCCTAGTGGCATGCCAGCTCTAAGGTCCCAAGAGCAAGAAGGACCAGTGAAGTGAGTGCTATCTCAGGCAGACGCATAACGTCTAGAGCGCAGGTCATGCTGGGAAGACATTCTCTTATTTGATCCTCACAATTTCTTTTTTATTTTTGGCCGCAACGTGTGGCTTGTGGGATCTTAGTTCCCTGACCGGGGATTGAACCCACGGCCTTGGCCGTGAAAGCGCGGAGTCCCAACCACTGGACCGCCAGGGAATTCCCTGATCCTCACAATTTCAAGACGGAGGAACTGTTACTGCTCCTGTGTCACAGATGAAGAAACTGAAGCATGAAGAGGTCAAGTTGTTAGCAAGCGGTAATGCTAAGTTTCAAAGTTCAGCTCCCTTAGCAGAGAGACAGCGGTGTGTGGGTCCATGAGCTGAATTAGGACCCACTGAGGGAAAGTTTTAGGGGCATCCTAAGACCCAAGTGGAGGGAGTACTTGTGAGGTTGTGAGCTCCCTGTCTGGGGAGTGTGTGAGCAGACACCTGATCAGCATCTCTAGGAATCCTGTTGAAGGGATCCCCGTATGGGTCCCAGCTTAGCTGACCTACAAGATTCCATCCTGGACTCTGTGATTCCGTAGACACAGAGCCCTGAGGGGTCCACACAGGCCCTCTCACCCCTGCCTCAGCCTCCCATGGCCTTTCTGGGGTCTTGGGGGGTCCCTCATTATAAACCCTCCTCCACCTGTATGACTCCCCTTGAAAGTATTGTCAGAGAACCCGCCAGAGCTCAGGGCCTCTCGTGGGGCTGAGATGCCTGGAGGAGAAGGCAGCGGGGGCGGGCGAGGTCAGGCCCCCCCCGGCACACCCACCTACAAAGTGGGAGCCATTCCAAGGCATCGAAAGGGTCGTGGGTGGGCACTGGGCAAGGCCCTGGCTTGGCATTCAAAGAGATTCCTGAGTGGGAACACTGGGGAATGTGGCCCTTGCTGACACCTGGCCCACTTCTGTCCAGGGCAGCACCCAACACGCTCGCTCTCCCCACAGCCCACCTGAGGGAACTAAGCCCCTTGAGGCCAGGCTGGGAGAAGTGCCTGGGAAAGACACGACTGGCAGGCAGCCCCAGCTCAAGCCACTAATTCACTCCACCTCGTGACCTGCTTCCTCCTCTGCACTGTGGTGATAACAATCCAGCCCAGCGAGCAGAAAGAGATAAATGGTCCGTGAGGCCCCGTGGAAAGCCACCATGTTTATCCCCTTGTAAACTGCTATTATTACCCAGGGGTGGGCTCCGGGAGGGCCCCTCCTGGGCTGACCTGAAATGTCACTCCTGGACAGGATGCTGGCTCCTGTCCTTTCCTGAGGGCCGCCCAGGGGCTGGGTAGGGCCTGATTCTAACTAAGAGAACTGAGCAGTCAGCAAACATTCACCATGTTGGTGGGGATCATTGGACGATGATGGTGATGGAAACAGATTCTGTCCGCACACCACGCCCTGATGTTGGCAGGGCAGGCTCAGACACAGGAGGCTCGGTCGCCCTCCTGGGCATCACTCCCACCCGCCCCTTCCCGCCAGGAAAGCCGTCCGCTCATACCCTACCCGCTCCACCAGAGGAAAATTCCTAGAGTAGACCTTGTGGGTCAGAGGCAGTGACCTGGGGAGGGGACGGGGAAGGTTGGCGGCCACACTGGGCTGGAAGCCAATTCCTGGAACGTGTCCTGGACCCCCACCCAATGCCCCACAAATATGCAGGCTGAAGCGATTACAGCTTGCTCTGGGGGAACCGCCAGGCTCTGACCAAGACCTGGCAACCCCTGAGAGTGCGGCGGAACTGCTCTTCCTTGAGCTGTTCAGCGAAGGAGCAGCAGTGAGCCTGAGGTCAGCCTCAGGGGCTGAAGAGTTGTGATGACCAGTGGTTTTTTCCGGGGGAGCAGCTGGGTTAAGACAGCTTGCCCACGTCGGTCTGCTTTCTAAAGTGGTACCACGTTCATCATCTCATTGGCTACTTCTCACAATTAGCTCCGTGTTTTCTAGGGGCAAAAGCCGAGGCCTATTTGGGGTGACCGAATGCTCAAGAGAGCAGAGATAATAGCCAAGTCAGCAGCAGAACCCGGCCTCTTGACTCAAGCCAAGCTCCTGACTCCCCCATGACAGGGTCCACGAATAAGGACGGTCCTGAGCACACCCATGAGTCACTAGCCTAGCCAGGGGCCCTCGGCCTGGTCCTGGCACGACCATGCCTGCCCACCGTCTTGGTCATCCTGTTTGGAGAGTCCATTGCTCCTGACCGTGGAGGCCAAAAGGAGGAGCAGGGGTAGCGTGGGAGGATGTGGAGAAAGCAGAATTGAGCTGCCTGTCTGGGTGAGCTGCAGAGAGGGGACAGTACTGCCCTACCGCAGTGTGGGGAAAAGTGCATGAATCCAGCCTGCCGCAGGTGATTCCTCTGGTCCAGAGATCAAAAGCATGTAAAGGAGAGAAGGGTTTGGTGCCAGCTGTACCCTGGGACCCTACTGGGCCCCAGGTGAAGGGCCTCTCACATCCTCTGTAGCCGGTCCTCTTCGCCCATTTCCTGAACAGAGTGACACCCAAGGTCGGGGGGGTCTGGAAGCCGGTTGGTCTAATCCCTGCCCAGGGGAAAGGGCGCTCCCAGAATTGAGGCCCAGGCAGTGGTAAGACAGCAGGAGGAGAAGGGAATTGGGTGGGGTGGGTGGGGTGGGTGGGCCCCACCCTGGCCTGTTTCCTTGGTGTGGAGGACAGGTCTGCTCGCTCCACAGGGCAGGGAGCTGGGGTACAAAAGGTGACCAGAGACAAGAAGGCTTGTCCTACTCCTCACCAGGGCCCTGAGTGCCTCATCGCAGACACTGGATTTCCGGGAGATTAACCGTTCAGGGGTTTGAGACCTGGGGGTCTTGAGGCAGGGAGGCTGGTGGGAGGAGGGAGAGAAAAGAGGCAGCCTCCGGACAGGGAAGGGGAGCTTCCACAACCACAGCCCTGGGTGGGTGATGTGTGCAGCCCCGTACAGACCCCGGGCTCCCAGGCAGGCGTTCAGATGTGGTGGCTCTGTCAGGGGACCACCCCTGCAGTAGGTCAGAGGGGCCCCAAAGAGGCCATTCCCGGGGAGTACTTCTCTGGGAAAGGCCCACTTTGTAAGTCAGATTATTCACTTACATATTACACTGTTTTTCCCCTTTTGTTTTTTGCTCTTCCTGGGCTTTTATTAAAGCCCTGTTTAAAGGTTCTAATCTTGACCTTGCCATGTTGACGGTGCCGAAAGAGGATCCAGGGCCCACCTTTGGACCAAGGTGGTACAGGAGAGCAGTTAAGTACCCAATGGGACCCACCTGGGGGCAGAAGGGAGACTCAGTGAGGGATTCCAGAGGTGAATCTGGTGTAGGCCCCCCCCCCAATTTCCCCCACACATTGCCAACCTCAGAGAGTCAGGGTTTTATCTCATCAGGGTAGCCTTCCTTACAGCTCCCCTTTCTGCCTCTAGGACTCTAGCTGTCCTGTCACTTTACTTTGACAGAGCAGCTACCCCTGGCAACTTTCAGTCTGGGCCACAGCTTCTCAGAGGAGAAAAAGAAATGGTCATGACTTGTCACAAAAACCACAGTCACCCCAAATTTCCCAGAGTGAAACCCCTACCTCTGTTAGGCCTCCCCGACTCCCACCCCAGCACCATGCCAGGAAAGATTCCCTAAGAATTCGACATCATCCACCAAGTCAGAATTTAAAAATAATTATATTAATAATAAATATGTTAAATTACATTTAAAACAATAAATAGAAAAATAAACTGATAAATAAAATCAACAGGTACAAAATGTTTCCAAATTTCAACCAAAAAAACACACAGACGACAGACAAGACTGATGACATAACGAGAGGGTGCGAAATGCAATCACGGGGCCCTTCACAGTTTACGTCGCGGCTCCCTCCTCACCTGGTCACCCTCTTCTGTCCCCCGACTCGGAGAGGAGACCGGGAGACTCAGTGGCTGATACCTTTGGGGACTCCGGCCAGTGCAGGCCCTTCTGCGAAGCAACCTCAACCCCGGGCGTGCGGGTTCGGAGCACAGGAGCGGGAGGCGGAGGCTGCCAGGCGGGTGGAGGGACGTCCCTACAGAGGCAGGTCGGTGCTGTTGTGCCGGGTTTTCCTGGCTGTGCCGTCGTCGCGGGGCAGAGCCCTCTGCAGGTTGGACATGGCCACGGTCTTTTTGAGGTCAATCACAGCATAGGAGTCTGAGCTGCGGGCAGGGTGCGTGGTGGGCACAGGGGCTCGGGGGGCTGAGGGGTTCTGGGACCCCTTGGGGCGGTCTCCACCCCAGCCCTTCAGCTCCACCTGGATGTAGTTGAGCTGCCTGGGGGGCTCGGGGCCCGGCCGGCGGAAATCAAAGTTGAAGACCCTCGGGGAGCCTCGGTGGCGGCTCAGCGGCACAGGAAAGCTGCCGTGGCTGCGGAGGGCAGCCCGGGTGCTGGTGGGCTTCTGCAGTGGGGTCTCGTCCTCCTCGCCTTCAGGGAAGCCGTTGGAGGAGGGTGTGAGCCCGTCCCTCGAGTCCCCGTCATCCCCGGCCTCCTCCCCCAGCTGCTGGGCCTGGCTCTCCCACACGGGGGGCAGGGAGGGCAGGTTCTCGTAGTGCAGCAGCGCGGCCCGGCGCTGGGCGAGGCCATTCCAGCCCGGCTCCTCCGGGCTCAGTCTCCAGCCTGCCCCCAGCCGCAGCCCCCCACTGACGTTCTCGTAGGTGCACTTGGGCCGGGCTGGGCACTCGGAAGGGCCCTCGTTGTTATTGTCATGGTGGAGCGGGTGATGCAGGCTGGGGCAGAGGCCTTGGCACTTGGTCATGTGCCGCCGAGCCGGGGTGGGGCCCAACACGAACTTCACTTGGCCCGGCTGCAGGAACACCTGCGGGTCCCGCTGTTCGGGGCCCCGGGCCTGCGGGGCAAGGGGCACCCGGCCCTCAGGCAGGGGCTGCAGGCAGTGCCGGCTCCTGCGGCGCTCATCCTCACTGGCTGGCGTGTTGACGTAGGTGTGGGACTGGGGGGAAAGAGTCCAAGGGCAGGAGGGTCCGAGGGCAGAGAGGAAGGAGAGAACAGGGGACAGGGTGAGAGAAGAGAAGCACAGGGAGAAGGAGCTGCAGTCTCCTCCTCTTCCTTGTCCTCCTAGCCTTCCAGGGAAGCTGCCTCCCTTTCTTGGGACAGGAAGGGACTCTATCAACTTTCTTCCCTCTCGCGATCCTCACTGGGAGGAGATGCCATATTTCCCGACCCCCAGCCCCACCCAGACCCACAGGAAGACGCCGGGCAGCCACGTGCTCACCTGCTCATCGGGAGCAATGAGGGCATGGGTGGCCTCCTCCCCAAACGAGGGGTGTTGCAGGCTGCTTGTCGAGGGGCGCCGGGGCACTGAGAATCGCAGACCCTCTCCCGGGCAGCCAGGGAAGCCATTGGAGAAGCTGGAGACGGTGTAGCCTAGAGCTGGGCACACAGGAGACAAGGGGGTCCTTAAACCACCTGGCAACTACCTGCAACCGTGTGTGTGGCATCCTGGGACTCCTCCAAGTGGAGGGGAGACACTCCCAAGGCCCCCAGGGGGTCAGCCCCGCTGAACTGGCAGTCCCCCATTATCTTCACCTTGTATCTGTTCTCCAAACCCTGCCCTTTCCCTCACAGCTCCGCTTGAACCCCACTTCCCCATCACAGCCTTATCTGAAACACTTAAGGCACACCTTGTCGTCACTGGACCGACCCTTCACCTCATTCCAGCTCTGCCACTGAGCTCCAGGGAAGCCCCTCGAAATCAAGGACCGTGTTCCTATTTCTTCTGTCCCCCACAGGCCAGCCGATGGAGTGCCAGACACGGAGCAGGTGCTCAGTGTGATTCAGTGAATGAACAAGCAGAAATTGTGGGAACCTCTCCAGACAGCCGTGGGCAGAGGTGCCTGCATAAGCCGTCAGGAAAGGTATATGTGTATGATCCAGTAGCCAGAAGGAAGGAAGCAAAACAGCTCCAGACTGCCGTTTCCATGGAAACCCAATGTCTTCCTGTCTGTTCCCCGACCATCCATCAATACAAGGCCCTGGACTCCCCAGCCTCCGCTTGAGTCACCTGACTGGCCCAGGCCAGGACTTATCCATCCCTAGGAGTCGTCGGATGATGGATGGCGGTCCTGGAAGCCTGGCTCACCCAGCCATCCCCTCGCCTGCCTGCCTGACTCATGCCTACAAGACTGGTGCTTCCTGGGGCTATGCTCGTGCGTGCATGTGCGTGTGCACTGGGGTGCTGAGGCGGTGGGGGGGGGTCTCCTCACCACTGGGAGGCTGGGGGGCCCGAGGGAGGTCGAGCTCAGCCGGGTGGCTGTTGCGGGTGATGATGACTGGCTCTTCCATCACATTGATGCTGTTGCACTGCATCAGATCCTGGAGGAGATTGAAGATTTCCTCGGCCCGGGAACACTTAAATGCAAATATCCCTGAAGAAGGAGAGGAAGAAATGAGGCTCCTCTGACCCTGTGTCCTAAAGGGAAGGACTAGAGAGGCTGAACAGATGCACAGAGCTCAGGACAAGTCCCTGACCTCCAGTCCCAGGCCTGCAGAGGGGTGGGAGAGGCCCTCACACTGGGCATTCTCCCCAGCACCCTCCAAAGTCTAAGAGCCACAGGAGGAGCTGGCCCCAGGCCCCCGCGGCCCACCCTAACACACTCTATCCATTACCACCATCTTAAGATCTAATACTTCAGCTACATTCCTCCGAGGTTAAATCCTTTTCATAAGGATGTGTGTGCACCAGGGTGAAGGGAAGCGAAGTAAAAAATCAAAGCAGAAGGGACAGTGTCAGATGAGTGACCACTCCACCTCACATGCTGCCCCCATCTTCCTCTGCCTGCCGCCCCTTACTCCCCAGAAAAATGAGCTCCGCCAGGGCACCAGCCCTCAGCTCTGTGCCCAACAGCCTCTAAGCTCTTTGAGGGTGGGAGGGTCTGTCCTCTTCACTGCTTATTCACTGCATACTTAGTCCAGTGCCAGGCCAGAGAGTGACTGTCTACTGTGTATAGGCCCCTGGCCTTATGGAGCTTGAAGTCTGGTGCAGAAAGGAAGGGTGGGCTGACTAGCTAAAGGACAAACATGGCAAGGCAACCATGTGGCTCCTCCATGCAGCCAGCCTTACAGCCCCTCAAACTCTAAGGCAGCAACTCACGGTCCTGGCACAGCAGGACTGGGCTGAGCACACACGACTCCGGGGATCCAAAGATGCTCTTGGGGTGTTGGGCCGGCCTGGGATTCTGCACTCCCCCTGTGTAACAGTGGGACCCAGGACTCAGGGGAAGCCACTTGGGATGTACATGGGCATGTTCCAAACAAAGACAAACTAGGTTGGGGTATGAGGTCTGCAGGAATGGGATTAGAAGAATAGAAAGGAGGGGAAGGAATAGGGCTATTCTTTCCTCATTCTATTCTATTTATTATAGCTCATTCCAAGATATGTCAAGAGCTTAGAAAAGGTTAGGAAAGCCTGGAGTTTTAGAAGAACCCTGTGTCGGGGCCTAGGGAGCTCTTCTGGGATCTCCAGTGTGGATTAATCACCACCGGGAGCAGAGAGGCCCCTTCCTCCCCTCTCTCTGCTCAGCCAGCGTTAAGTGCTTCTGCCTCATGAGTTCCAAAGGTAAGGTGCACAGAGGGGAGGGCTCCCCCAGCCAGTACAACCTCAGAGACACACTGTTGTGTTGGTGGCCTCATCAGAGGAGCTTGCTCATTCCATCCCTGCAGTCACACCTCCACACTGCATTGAACACCATCCCTTGTGGGATTCCTTCTAGCAGAGCTTAGGCCTGTGTCCTCAGAGAAGGCCCAGACCATGTGACCCCTTCAAAGAGCCCCGGCTGGCCCCAGCCTTGACTTCATGGAGCAACCCACCCGTCCCTGACCTCTGGCTGCAGGGAGAAAGGGGAAGAAGGCAGAATACATCACACTGCATCACCCACAAGGGACAGGAGACAAAGATTAACCTCGTGGGGGTTACTCTGTATACCATGGACCTCCCCAAATCTATCATTCCCACGCCACACAGCCCCAAGGCAGCCAGAGCTCTTGCCTGACCTTTCATTATACACAGGAACCAGGGTATATGACTTGGGGCTCAGTTTGTTCCTACTTAGGGGGCAAGAGGGACCCTGAAACTAGAGTAAGAGAGGGAGGAGGAATCGCTTGCTTTCCCAGGTCTGGGAGCACTGGCTCCTTCCCATGGGCTGTGCAACAAATGACCTCACAGAGCCACCCAGGCCGGAGTTGCAATGATCGAAGACAAAAAGCACTGGCCTGGGAGTCCACTTAGTTCTGTGTGCTCTTGGCCACAATCCTTCCCTTCTCTGGGCAACACCTGCCAAGTGGACAGACTTCCCCACTGTCCCTCAAGCTACGACTTCCAGCCCCAATACCTGTCCCAGGCGCACAAGCCCCCATCCCAGCGTGAGGCAGGGGCTGGTACTCACCCTGGCCAGTCTGACACCGGCGGCCACTCTCAAAAGAGAAGAGGTTGGAGTCGTAGCCATAGCGCCGCAGGCAGAGGTAAGGCCAGCGGACAGCCTCGCGCCGATGCAGGTGCAGCACCAGCTCGCTCTGCGTCAGCTCCATCACTCCGGAGCCCAGCTCCACCCCCTCATCATCCACATTCGTCACCTGGCAGGGGCAGGGGACAGAAGGGTTAATGGGTGAGTCCAACAAGTGTGTCCAGGTCCGTGAGCCACTGGGAATGCCACACGATTACCGGGACACGGATGAAGCGGTGCCACTGACCCACTACAGTTCCCTAGGCCTTAGTTTTGTCATTTGGGCAGTGAGGGGAGGGGTGGCTAGTCGACCCCCAAGGTCAGATGGTTAGACGTGCAAAGTTAGACGACCCCAAATGGTCCATGACCCCAAATGGTCCAGATGTTAATGGGAGAAGAGGTTCTATTGTAAGTTCAAAATCTTAAGAGTCAAACCCAAGCAGAACAAATATAAAGGCCTCCACCACCTCCCCAACTGCAGGACCTTGCTGAGGGTTCCCTCTCCTGGTGAGCAGGAGAAACCTGGGCCTCAAGATGCCGAGGTGGGGAGGGGGCGCCCCCTACAGGGAGGTGGAAGGAGCAAGGCGGGGGTGCACACAGGTCCACTGGGCCCGGCCTCAGCTTCCCAAAGCAAACAGCAAACACTAATACTGTGCTTAACATGTGTTGAGCACTGTTTGAAATACTTGACACATGTTAACTCACAAATACAGACTTTTGTTGTTTTCTCCGGAAAGTTATAATGTAAAGTTACAAAGATACACTGACAGGAGTGAACATTCTGAAAGCACAATCTCTGCTACTCTATTGCAGCATTTCTTCATTCTTAGTAATACCAAGAGCCACGAAAAAGGCAGTGGCCTGAGCCCGTTTTCCTTGGTGCTGCTCAGGGGTCCTGAGCTTGCGAAGCCCACGACCTCAGCCAGTCATTTCACCTTCCCTAGGGAGGCTGAACAACTCCAGCTCGGGCCGAGCCCAGGAGGCCGTGCTGGGAATGTGGGAGAGGAGGGGGCTGTGTGTACCTTGAACTTGCTGGGGTGGTTGTCTGGGACGCTGTCTCTGTTCAGGCAGCTGCAGCAGCTCCCCATGGTGTCAGAGCAGCCGGCCCGCCCTAGGGAAAAACACAAGGGACAGGAAGGTCATCGAGGTCAGCTCCCAAAAGCCCTGCTCTGGGGAACACTGGCCGAACCACCTCGTTTTGATCACCTACTCTGTCTAAGACTCACAGTCCCTCCCTCAAGGAATTCACATTCTCAATCCAGGGCCAGACACACACTGGATAAACATTAATTCAAGTTAGGACGCGTTAAGGATTAATGCTGATGGGGGGATGGAGAGAGCTTCATAGGGGCAACTTTTGATCTGGACCTTGAGAAGTATGTAGGATTCTGACTGATGTAATGATACGGAAGGGCAGCCTGGGCAGCAGGAAAAGCATGGTTAAAAGTAGGGACCCAGATGAAGTGACCTGCATCAGGAGTTGGGTGCCAGCCCAGTGCCCTCCTCCAGATTCAGTGAAGAAACTGTAGTTGGGAGTCCCAGACACTTTGGCCTGGACCCTTCTCCTTGTTCCTCCTTTTCCACCTCACTCCTCCCACATCATCCAAATCCTCTCTTTTCTTTCCTCACCACCATCCCAACATCCACCTCAAATTTATCTTTTTGATGTTCTCTTCAAATGAGATGTTACGTTATGGTCAAGAGATACACTCAGAAGACTGAACATTTAAAACAGAGCACTACTTTGATAACCTTGAGTTGGTATTTCTTCATTAAAAAAAGAAACGCTGGGTTTGCTCCCCTTTGTCCAAAGGGGAGAACAGAGGCCTTAATATCTGGATTGTTCCTCAAGGATGATGGCACTCAAATTAGAGGTCACAACAGTTGGGCCTGTGCCTAGGATGGAGGTGATACCACCAGGCTCCAGTGACCTAAGGGAGCAAGCAAACACATGGGCCGATTCCCAACCAGAAGTTATGGGTTTGCAACTTTCTGCAAGAAATGAATCAGCAGGATTAGATATCCTTCTAGAACGCCTGCTGAAAGTGTAAAGCCTTGAACAATGCTGACTTGCACCCTCTACTCCTCTCAACTTGGAAAACTCCAGAAAAGTGGCTCCTATACGCAGCTCTCACCTCACCCAGGCCATCGGGGAGCTGACCATGGGAGGGGCATGGGGAAGGACCCCCACTTTATTCCCCCTGTTCTTGGTGGGGTGTCATGGCAAGCAGTCTGCAGAGAAGTCACCTGGATCTCCCTGGGACACACCTGGGGCTCACCTAGCATAGGAGACAGAGACCACAGGTTAGTGGAAACCTTCCATTCTCACCCCCAATTGTTAATGAAACTGACTTGCCGTCAGTCCATCCCACCTGGATATCTGTTCCAGCCCTAATGGGATAGAAACACCAATGAAGGAAGTGAGATCAAGAGCAAAGGGACCACAAATTCTAAGCCCCAGAGGCCCTGAGAGGGACAGACTCCCCTCGCATCAGTGACTTTGAAGTCTGAGGCAGCCCAGGACATTTTAAGTCACCTCTAGACCCCACCTGAATCCTGTTAAAACCGATACCAAGATCACCACCTTACCTTTGCTGAGAACTTGAACTCTACAGAGAGCTTTCTCAAAAGGACACTAAGACGTATTAGAAAGAGCAATGGCTTAAGATTCAGGGAACCAGTAGTCTTTTTTATTGCTACTAAGTATCTGGGAGAGTCTGCCAAGTAGATTCTCCATCACCACCCCCAACTCCCACCCCAAGGCCTTAGTTTTGAAGGGAAACATCTGTCAACTGTGGAACTTCTAGCTTCAATAACCTTTAGAGGTAAGTTTGTAGGACAAACATAGCTAAATCAACATTTCCCTCTTCTAGGACAAGCTCCTTCAATCTCACACGTGGAAGCTTGATAGATTTTCTGTTCTCCAAACTCTGCAAGGCCTAACAGTTAACATAAATGCTAACCATCAATCACAATTTCAGGAATCTGAGCCCTACGTGGACAAGTCGACAAGCCAGTACCCTGGAGATCCTTGAAATCCCACCCTCCTGCTCTGGAAAAACAATGTCATTTCCCAGGGCCCCTGGTGCTCTGCATCCTTGGACACTTCCCAGGTAAAAGGACCCCTACCCTCTTGGTCTGGCTTACTCTCTGGAAGGGGGCAGCAGGATGAGGAAGGTATGCACAGCCTAAAGGCAGACAGCTGGGTAAATACTGGGGCTTGAGCCACCAACAGGGAGTCTGGGGGTGAAGCCAAGAACTACAGGGTGCAAGATGGGGGAGGGTGCTGCACCTCTTCCTGTCCCCTTCACTTCTCTTTAAGATACCAGGACATATCACGACAGCCCAATGAGGGGGGTTACATCGGGTGGGAGGAGGAGGGGTCGCTGGTCTGAGACAGGTGTGGATTGGGGGTGGGAGTTTGAGGTTATAGGGACTCAAAACGTATGAGAGGGATCAGGGAAATGTGGACAAATTTTTTGGACTTGAGCACGGTGCAAGGAGAATGGGGGGCATGAAGACTCAGAGGAATTTCAGGGCGGTGGAAGCATTTGGGGGCATCCAGGAGAGAATGGTGCTCTGTGAGCGTATCAGGGGAATTTGCAGGAGTGAGGGGTTCTGAGGGCTCCAGGACACATGAAGGTGTGTCCGGGGGTGGGGGTGGGGTGGTTCTGGGGGCTTAGAGACAGATTTAGGTAACAGGCGAATTTCTAGATACCGGGAAGGAATAGGGGAGGTCAGGGCCGCCCGTTGTCTCTGGATCCCCGCCCCCAGGCCCGGGTTTCCACCGCCCGCCCGCCCGCCCGCCGGGGGCTTCCTTGGGAGGGAGTGGAGACTGCGGCGCGGCGCGGTGCGGCCTCGGCGGAGCCGCCTCGCCCCCGCCCCGCCGCGCCCCGACTCACATCGCCCCGCGGCCCGGGCGGCGCCGGGCCCCGCTCCCGGGTCCCGCTGCAGCAGCCGCCGCCCGCCCGGAGCTAAGGCCTCCCCGCCCCGTGGCGGCGGGGTCAGAGGTCACCGGTAGCACAGACGAGACGCTGCGGGCGGGCGGACCCGATCGGGGGTGACCGGCGCGCAGCCTAGAAGGTCCCTTTGGAGGACTTTGCAGTAGGGCGCAGGGAGCATGCGCAGACGCCAGAGGGCGCTCAGGGCCAGTGACTGAGAGAGCCTGGCGGGGGCGGGGCGGAGCCTGGGGCGGGGGCGGGGCTAGGGGCGGGGCTGAGGGGGACCAGAGGTAGGACCAAAGGTTTCCACTCCCAGGATCAGAAAATGTACCCGAGCGGCGGGCGGGGCGGGGGAGAAACACGAAAGATTGGGGGAGGAGCCTGAAGGGATGGAAGGAAGAAGGGCAGGACTAGGGACCCCAGAAAGGGGCTGGGGACAAGGGGGAGGGAACTAGGTGGGGGTGGGGACACACAGAGAGGGGCGGGGCTAGGAGACCAGAAGGAAGGTCTGGGGGGACCTAAGGGCTCCGAAAGGCGTTCTGTTCCGCGAGTGCTTGAGGACCCGGCATAACGATGGCTCCCGAGGGTCTGCTCCGCGCCCGCCGGGACGCGGTCCCAGTGCTAAGCCCATGGGCACGGAGGCAGTGGAACCTGCACACTTTCCACCCGAGATCCCTCAAATGCTTTTCTTCAGTCGGCAGCTCTAGGCCCCGCCCCCCGTCCGGCTCTACCAGCCCCAGAGGGGCTGGCAGGGCCCGCGGGGGGCGTGGGAGCGGAAGGCGCGCTCCCGGGGCGGGCAGAGGCGGGTATCGAGACCTGAGAGTGGGAACTGGGTGAAGGGCCTGACGGCAGGGTCTGTCCAGAACTGCCCGGACAACAGCGCGCAGCGAGGGTGAGACCCCGGCGGAGTTCCTTCCCTTCCCCTAAACTCCCAGCAGCCAGACTGGGAACCCCAGGTGACTCGGGAGCCACACCGCTTCCCACTTCGGAGGTGGGCCCCACATGCCCAAGAAAAAACTGGGGATCTGTCGAGAGGGCACTTGGCAGGACCAGACACTTCTCTTCTCCTTCTTCCTCTCACTGTCCCGGGAAACCTTCCATCCCTTACACCCTCCCCCTCCTCCGCCACTTCCCAATCCCTAGACTCTGCCCTTCAGGGCAGGGGTGGGTTGGGAAGGTAGAACTCCTGAGACTGGTTACACCTGCGCGGGGGGCGGGGAGGGGGTTCAGTCTTGTCCCTTTTGTAAGGGGGGAGGGGAATTCTGGAAGGAATCCAGCACGTAAGTGGGGTCCAGTGCTAAGTGGACGTGGAGTTATGCCTCCCTGGGGGGATGAGGGTGAAGGGTGAAGACTGATTTCTGAGTGTTGTTCCTGTGTGGGATGACTTCATGCAAACTAGAACTAATCTGGAAGAGGGGTGCAAGTTTCCTCTGGGGACCCAGATACCCTGCTTCGATGCCCACCCCCTCCCCCAAGCATCTCTTGCCTCCTGGAGCCCCAGGGGAAGTGGCTACTCCTGGCCCTGGGTGTGAACAGCCCATCCTGGCTGCCTTCCACAGGAAACCTGATCTGAGGGACAGAACAGGAAGGAAGCAGATGGGTGTGGAGCCAGGAAGCAGGGAAGGGTGGCACAGGGCGGGGCTCCGGGCTGGGAAACACTATAATTGTCACAGTCCAAACCCTGTTCCCAGCCCCAAAGCTGGGTCTTATAGAGGCCAGGGATTTGGTGATGCCCTCCTGTGCCCAGCTGCTGTTAGAATCCAGCCCAGCTCTCAAAGGCAACCTCCTCCTCTAAAGCTTCCCTTAGCCTTCTAATGTGACCTCAGGCAAGTTTAACCTGTTTGTTTCAACCGTAAAATGGGATGATAGAAACTACCTCACAGGATTGTTGTGAAGATGGACTATATTATGTAACATGCTGGAAAAGTCCCTGGCACAGGGTAAACATTCTAGAAAAGTTTACTCTGTTTTTTTTTTCTTCCTAGGGTGCTGTGTATATCTGCCCAGAACCCTGGCCCCATCCTGCCTGGTTTCATCTGTGCCTTACCCAGTAGACTATGAGCTCCTTGAGGGCAGGGCCCATCCCTTTTCTACTTCAGTAGTCACCTCCTATCCCCAAGATACTGTGGCCATACCAGGGCTTGCCCAGAGGAGGGCTGAAGAGATGCACTGAGAATTATCCAATGAAGTTGCCACTAGAGATAGAAGATAGAAGCACAGGATTTTATCTGTCCTGGAGGAGCTGATAGACTAGATGAGGAGCTGAGAGAGACACAGGGAGCAAAGAGAAACATTAGGTGCTAAATCTTGGGGCACCCACTGTACTTATTTCTGGAGCTCAGGGAAAGGAGAGTTGGTATAGGCTGGATAGGCTGAGAAGGGCCTCCCGGTTAAGTGCTCCTTTCACCCAGCCCAAGCCTACAGTGGGAGAAGCAGGGAGAGGTGAGGAAGTAGGTTCACTGGGTGCTGCTGAGTGCACAGTGAGAAGTGGTGGGAGCTATGGCAGGGGAGGTGGGGAACAAGGGGCCAGTCTACCCAAAGGCTCACCAGAAAGGCAAAATGCCCTCTCCTTCCACTATGGGCCTCCTGCTTCCTCCATCCCAATCTTGGGAGACCCCCGAGTTTGAGCTTCAGAAACTCTGGAGCTGAAAGGTTTGGCCTCAAGCTCTGGCTCTGCCATTTACTAGCTGTGTGACCTTGGGCAGACCATGTACGCCTTCCAAGCCTCAACTGGGCCATCTGTAAAATGGTGATAAGAACACCACCTGATTCACATAGCTGTTGGGAGGACTGAAGGAGATAACGCCCAGAAAGCATTTAGCCTGCCTAGCACACTGTCGTGGCCCAATAAATGGGAGGCGTCTTGTTTTCTGTGCAGACTTTGCCACCAATGTCACTGCTGAACTCTGGCTCGCCCCACCGAGGGGAGAGGCTGACCCCTCCGGAGCCAAATCCACCAGTCAACTCAGACAGCAACCCAGGTCACGTGCCAGAGGAGGACCCTGAGGAAACCTCTGCTCAGGTGGTAGGGGTCCTGCCCTTCCCTCTGAGACCAACATCCCCTCCATCCTTTGGACCTCTTCCCATTTCCACCAAGTGGGAGGTAGTTAGCCTTTGTGCCCAACTTCTTGCAGCCCTTTCTCTTTGCAGGAATCCCTGTCCCTACAGCCCTCTCAGGACACAGGGGTTCAACTTCTTTAAGCTTATCCACATGAATACATGAATACTCTCCTAGGGGGTCTGTGTTGTCAAAGCAGAACCTAGGGACTTTGCCCCTAAGGAGTGAAAGGGGTGATTTCAAGCATAAGAAGGAAGCTGTTTTGCAGTGTGCCCCCCCTGACCTGCCTCAATCAGACCATAAACATGGGAGTGGATCAGTTGTCCTTGTGATCTTGAAGGTGGATCCTCCAAATGGAGGGGGGTGCTTGGATGTTGTTCCAGATTGGTGAAGAGGTGGCAATGAAGAGGGAAGGAAACAAGGGGAAGGAAGGAAAAGCGGAGCTCTGCTTCTCTCCTTTTGCTGCGTTTCCTCAGGATCCTGAAGTCCTGAGCTTGGGGAACCCTGGCCTGGACATCAACCAAGCCCCCAGCTGGCCTGGACTGCGGACCCTCCTGCAGCAGCTCCCTCCGCAGGACAGCGATGTGGGTCTCCCTTTCCCCAGCTTTCCTCTCTCTTGCCTCCCTTTCTTTACTTACCGTGGGAAGAAGTTTGGTCCAAAAGGCAGGGGACACGCATTTAAGGCCTAGCTTTGCCACTAATTGGGGGAAGTCATCCCCCACACCCAGCCTGAGCTTTCACAACTACATAATGGGTGCAGTAACATCTGCGCTGCCCACCACAATGCTTAGTTGAAGAGCAAATGAGAAAATGGACATGACCAGCTTTTGAAACTGATAATGGAATGTACAAATGTAGAGAGTATGGTGGTTAAGCATTTATTGAGGGCCTCTGTGTGTCCAGTCTAAAGGCTTCCAGTTCAGCTGGGGAGGCGAGGCAGGAGAATATGGAGTAAATAGGGAAAATACAGTGGGAAGTGATATTAAGCTACAGCTCATTGGGAGCCAGGATCTAAATATATGGAGATGGGCTAAGTACTGTAGGGCTGTCAGGACCTGAGCGATCACCATTCCTGGGGTGGGGGGAGTGAGACGGAGGTGGACTTATGCCAGTTCTTTCCCTCCTTCCCTCTCCTCAGTACCCTTCTGTGCTGTTATCTCCTGCACCTCCCTGAGGTTTCACAACCCTCCTTTGACCCAGCAGCTAAACCTCCCCTCTCCAGTCAAACTTCAACCTTGCCTGCTGGGGCTCTCCCGGTCACAGTGGACCTCTGTTTCTGCAGGAGCGCTATTGCCTGGCCCCTGGGGAGGAGGAGCTGGCTGAGCTGCGGCTCTTCTGTGCCCAGCGGAGGCGGGAGGCCCTGGGACAGGGGGTGGCCCGCCTAGTACCTCCCAAGCTTGAAGAATGCACCTGTGAAAAGGTATGTAGCACCCTCCCCCCAATATTCCCCTTCCTCCTCTTTGCCCTCTCACTTCTTCAGAAGGGGCTGGCTTCTGGGACTCTGGAGGGGGAAAAGGGGTTTGGGGATTGACAGTTTGGCAAAGCTTAGGAAAAACGGAAACCAAATTTAGGGGTTCTTCGTGGAGCCTGCAGTGGAGGTGGGCTTGCCAGAATATGGGGAGAACAGTTAGGTTGAGGCTGGGATGGAAGAGCCAGGAGAGAAGGTAGGAGGGTGGTGTGGCCTCTGACCAGCGCAGCACCCGCACCCCGCAGTGCAGGGAGCGGCTGAGGCCAGGGGAGTACGGAGTGTTCACAGCTTGGGCAGGAGAGCAGCGCTGCTGGCACCGGGCTTGCTTTGCCTGCCAGGCCTGTGGCCAGGCCCTGATAAACCTCATCTACTTCTACCACGATGGGCATCTCTACTGCGGCCGTCATCACGCAGAGCTGCTGCGGCCGCGCTGCCCGGCTTGTGACCAGGTACAGCCTCGAGGGGAGGGGCTGGAGGGGGTCTGCCCAGGGTCCAACGCGGCAGATGCAACGGGACACCTCTTCCAGTAGCACGGAGTGGGGAACAGAGAACTAGGAACCAGCCTGGGAACTTTGTATTCCCTTTGCTCTGACTTGAGCTCTGGGCACCTGGGACTCGTTGCCTTTGTGCCCTCCCTCACCGCAAGCAGAGTCTCCCAAATTTTCTTGGACTGAGAGGATTTCTCCAGAGCGGGAACTCTTAGACAGACGTTCATCTCAGTACGTCGGGTGCCCAGTGCTGGGCCTGCTCCTGCGAGGAACTCCCTCAATGTCCGCACAAGAGGCTGCACGGAACCCTGGGTGGGGCGTCCAGGAGACCCAGGTCGCACTTCTTCAGGCTGTGCCACCTGCTAGCTGGGGGATCCTGGCTAAGCCAATCAGCCCTCCCCGCATCCGAGAGTGGTTGAGTAGATCAAATGGGAATGTCTGTAGACGTGCTTTAGCGTCAACTGGGTATAAGGCGTGGTTACTGGATGAATGAATGAGTGAATGAATGAATGAGCCGTTCCCCTCTCCCTCTCCCAGCTGATCTTCTCCCGCCGCTGCACCGAGGCCGAGGGACGGCGCTGGCACGAGAACCACTTCTGCTGCCAGGACTGCGCCGGGCCCTTGGGCGGGGGACGTTATGCCCTGCTGGGCGGCGGCCCCTGCTGCCCCAGCTGCTTTGAGAGACGCTATTCGGATGCCGGCTCGAGTCCGGCCCCGACAGTGGAAGGCAGGGCGTCCCCGGGTAAGGGAGGAGAAGGTGCAGATCAAAGGGGAAGGGGGCAGCGGCTTGGGCTGGGCTGAGGGGGGGTTCTCCCGGGCTGGGACCCTCGTCCCGGTCCCACGCCGTCCCGCCCCTCCAGCAGCGCCCCCGTCCCCCCCACCGCACCCCCAGACCCGAGCCTCGGGGCCCGCAGCTCTCACCGCGCGTCCCTGGCCGGAGCGCTCCGAGGGCCTCCAGAACCCACCCCGCGCCGCGGTTGAGGCTGCGGCGCGGGACTCGCTCCTGGGCTGGGGCCGCGGCCGCCCTCTGCTGGGCGGAGGCGGGGAGGGGCGAGGAGCCGGGAGAGGACTCACCGCGGCGGCGCGCAAGGCCCGGAGGCGGGGCGGGAGGCTGGGCCCCGACTGGGACTGGCTTCTGGCGGCCGCCCCGCCCGGATCTGGGAGAGGGAGACTCGCGGCTCTGAGATGGGCGTTTCTGACCCGGCCCGGAACAGGGGAGGCGGAGATCGGCGGATTTGAAGATGGGCACCGCGCCCCGCGGAATGCCGCGATCATCTCCCGGGCAGCCCTTCTCGCTACTGCTGCCAGCTCCAGTCTGGAAACCCACAGGGGGATGCTTGGCTTCAGCCCGGAGCAGGAGTGTAGAGCTGGGGACCAGGAGGAGACACCCAAAGGGCAAGAGCAGGGATGCCCAGAGACTCCCCTTGATCCCAAGGAGGACGCTTCCTGCCCCACCTGCTCCTCTTCCTCTGAGTCGGAACCCGAAGGCTTTTTCTTAGGCCAGCGCCTTCCCCGGCCCTGGGAGACCCCCGGCAATCTCCGAGCTGGGGACAGCGACACCTCCAGGAAGCATTGCACCATTTGCTAGTGGCGCGGCCCGGAGAAAGGGTGGCTGGGGAGGTAATCTGTACGGTGAGAGAGCAAAACTCTCCTCCCCCTATAAAAATCCTAGACTGAACACCATCAGGGCCCATGGCTGGGAGAGGCGGCGAAATGACAAATTTGGAGTGCTTCCTTTTAGCCCGCGCATTCTATGACTTTTCATGGAGACTCTTGGGGAGCCCCATTCCTTAAAGCTACGCATCCCCTGCTGAGTGAGACCCTACCCCACCCCCACAGGCTAGGCAGCCCCATCCTCAGCATCCTCCTCCTGAGCCAACGAAGTGATCACTCAGAGACCACCTGTGACTGGCGGTGGGCCAGCCGAAGGCCAGGAGGGAGCCGGAGGTGGAACCCGACCAGGCGAGGTTGGAGCTGGACGGCGCTCCTTGCCCGGCAGATGACGCGGACTCGCAGCCCGGGAGTTCTCGCTCCCGGCGTCTTACCAAGCTTAAGCCACTGCGCCCTCTGTCGGCGAGTAGCCAGCGGAAATGCGAGGCCGGAAGTTGCATGATCTGCTGGCGCCGACAAGCGGCGTGGTGAGAGACCTTGCGGAGGGTTGGGGTGCTGCTATGGCTTCCAGTGGGGCCGGCGTGATCGCTGCGGGCTCGGCAAATGAAGCTCCCGAAATCCCAGACAACGTGGGAGACTGGCTTCGGGGCGTCTACCGCTTCGCCACCGATAGGAATGACTTCCGCAGGTAACCGAGGCACGGGACCTTGGTCGCTCTCCTGCCCTTCGCGCACGTATACATACCGGCCAGGTTTCCTTCTTCGCCGAGCCTGGGCCCTCCGGATTATTTACACCGCCAATATCTCGGCCTTTTCGTGGCTCTGGCTGTGCTTTGCTGAGGTCCTTGACCGGGAGAGTTCCCGTGCGGCCAGAGCGCTCCTTTCAGTCACCGGGCTCTGTCTAGAGAATCTCACCCTGCCCGCGGAGACCCGGGGAGAGGAGGCGCCAACACGTAAACAGGCTTTTCGGCCCTGGACGAGTACCTAATTGGGTTTTGCATTTGACCCTACTCTTACTAGACGTAGAAACGAACCTTAAATAACCATGTGGGTCTTGGGCAACCTATTATGTAACGATCGATGCTCTTGCGATTCTAAAGTGTTTTTGCCTTGGGAGGGGGCGGTTTCCAGGGTGGTGATGGGAAGCTTCCCCCCACCCCCCAGCCCATCTTTTACTGACCAAAGACACGTGACTCAGTGACCACAGGGTTAAAGGGATGCATTTTTTCCAGGAACTTAATCCTCAATTTGGGACTCTTTGCTGCCGGAGTTTGGCTGGCCAGGAATTTGAGTGACATTGACCTAATGGCACCTCAGCCTGGGGTGTAGCCGTAAAGGTAAGCATTAACCAATGTTCTGCCTGTTTTAGGAGTCCTAGAGACTGGGATAAGAAATAATTTATATCAGCTATTCACAAAATAATAGATAAGAGACTTGATGTAAAACCCTTGGCTATTCCTAGTTAGATGTGTCTCCAGATGTTCCAAGGGATGAGTCTCTTACCAATTTCCCTCTAGTGATTTTACATTTCTAATGCCACGTGTTGTCTGACTGCAGACACATGGAACCCGTGCTGTACTCGAACCTTCCAAAAACAGAGCCTCCGATCTGTGACCGTCACAAGACTTGCCCTGATGGCGGCTGAAGTTTGATTCAGATGGGCACCTTTCCTTCCCTGCTTGATTTCCTTTTCTTTGCTGGGTCCACTCAGAACACCCTTCTCTGGTCAGCAGGTAGGGTTCAGCTAAAGTGTTGTCCTGTGTTCTGTAAAGTTCTGTACATAGTTCCAAAGTTTCTGCAGGGGATGATCTTTGCTCTTGTCCTGAGGAATATTCTAATGGTATTTTAACAAATAAAGACTGTACACAAAGACAGCCATTTTATTCTTTTAATAAGAAACTTCGGCTTACAAAAACAAGGTGTAAAAAGTCAAGATTTACAAAAATCATAAAAACATGATTTATATTTCACACTCGAGAGAGACAGGAACAAGCCCCAAACATGGATTGTAACAGAGATGGTTTGCTTCATATTAAAAAAGAAAAGGAAACTGTAGCCACCGTTCATTGATGTTAGCATAGGATGAAGCATATTGTTGAGGAATTTCCATTTTTGAGCAGTACTAAGGGAAGAAGTCATTTGGTGTTGCATAGCATTTTAGTGCACTGGGTGGGTTTTCCAGGCACCAGGGAGGCATTGTTGCTGTAGTACAGTGGGATTTGAGGGCAGTGAGGTGCAGGTAGAGGCAAGGGGTAAGTAAGCCTGGGCAGTGGGCACTGAAGTGACACTGCTTGAGGAAGCTGCTTCCTTCACAAGGAAATAGATTATTTTCTGACCCTAAAATTCATGGTAGTGCCACTGTCCAGGAGTGTGGGGTTCTTTGGAAATGGAATATGTAAGGAACTGGCATGGAAAGAATCACATAGGCTTAGCAAGGTGTGGACATAGTGACAGGCTCCCCTTGGCAATTTTTCTAGTTGATTTGCTCTACTAGGCATTTAAAAAAAATACATACTACTTTTCCGTGCCGAGTCTCTTACGGAACTGGTATGGGATTAAAGGACATGAATTGGAAAGGAGGGTCAGTATAAATGCACCACAGTGGCCTAATTGTTAGTTGACAGGTGTTGTCTCTAGCAATCTGTTCACTAAAGGTAAATAGAATAAAATGGTCCTTCTTGATCCTGCTGGCATAAATGTGGTTAAGAAAGCTGTTAGGGAATTAGATTTTTTATATGTTAAAGAAAAGCACCATTCTCTTATGAGCATTAATCAGGGAGGAGGTCCCATCTCTCAGGAGGAAGGAGTTTGAGCTTGTATGAATTCAGGCCTGTGGCTGGCTTAACATGAAGGCAGGATCCTTTAAGAGTCTACACGGGGACCACAGATGCTCTGACAAGTTCATATCTGATGAGGAAAGGTAACATACGTAGAGCAAGGCTTAGGTTTAAAGCCATCACCCCCGCAAATGGTGACCAGGAAGGAAACTTTTAAATCCCTTCAGCCTGCATCAGACCACTGTGCTAAGACTAGAAATACGAGCACCTCCTGTTCTTTATAGGAGTGAAACGTACATCCTTGAAGTCTGCTACCTGATCTATTCATAATTGTGAACAGTTCTATTTGATAAAAATTTTCAAAGCTAAAAATCAAAATCTGGCCAAAATTAAAGACATGGCAGTTTCCAAAAGCATAATTCAAGTTTCACTTAAAATTTAATGTTTTAGCTTCAAGTAACAGTGCCACTGTTGGTTTATAAAGCCATAAAGCTGGTAAGGTAAAGTTTCATTTAAACTGCCTTAATTCCCAAAAGTGATAAGAATTTTGCAGATTAAAGCTACCAAATCTACAATTTCCTCAAATTCTGATGAATAATTATTCCATAAATGAAAGTGCTGGTTTTCATCATTTCAACACATTTCTCCTCAAGGGAATTGTTTCACATCCTGTCATACGGTGTTTAGCCCAGGCTAGTTAACACCGTGTGACAGGATGTAAACACATAACATAGTATGACAGTACTATGAAAATCTCTTACACAACCTAGTTAGATTTGAAATAGAAACATGCCAGCAGAATTCAGTATGGAGAAAGTCCACAAAAATGACCATTCACTTCAATGCTCTAGTGGCTATGGTGTACTTAGAGCAGTGTTTGGGTTGAGTACACAGTGGTTAAAGTCAAAGCCCTAGACCAAGAAAATGGTGAATTTAAACGTGGAAGATATAAAATAAACTCACAGTCATATTCAGAAGGCGCTTTTCAGCTTTAGTGCTAACTTCAAAAAAGAATCTGAACCACCAGGGAGATTCATACTTACCTGGTAAAGAAACTAAGTGGCCATGGGAGGTTTTATTCCAAAGATACAACCCCCTCACCTAATTAGGCTGAGGGATCCAATTATTATATGTGCTTCGAGTGGTAAGCTTTTTAAACACCCTTTGGTGAAGTCTTAGAAACCTTAAGGTGGGAGTAAAAGGAACATGCTGTGTTTATAGCCCTGCAGGTGAGCAGGCTGGGTCTCTTCCCCTTCCACAGCCACTCAGCACCATCCCAGTCAGCAGCTGCCAGGGAGTGGGGCTGGGGAGCTGGGACGGGTTCTTTGAGCCTTCTTTTTTGCATATTACACAGTGCACTGGCTTGCCTTACAATCTAAAGTTTCACATATAGGGGACTGTGTTCTACACTGCTTCCTGAAATTTTGTGCAAAAGAACTTCAGAACTAATGAAGGTACCATTTCAGGAGGAACCGTTTCTGTTTGACTTCTACCATACGTTGCCCAGCATTAGAAAAACTAAAAGACCTTCTTCTGAATATTTGTGCTCTCCCAACCAGCTGGAAAAGCAGCCCTTCCACTTATAAGATATAATCCCAGATAGGAATACAGTATATGTTTAGGAAGGGGTAGCCCTCCCAGCCTGATTTTAAAAAGGCCTGAGCTAATGATTGGAACATAAAAGGGGTGGTAAAAAAGAATGGGGTACATAGTCTGCCTTGAAAAGGAGACACTGATGAATAATCAAACACAAAGATTTTGGATATTACAATTAAAATTTCAGAACTTGCTGGTAAGAATAATTTGCTTTTACACACACAAGATATGAAATGCTTTTAAAAAGTCTGACACCAAATGTCCTTTACACTATACAGATCCATTTGCCACTTGAAACGACAAGAAGGAATCCTTTCCCTTAATCTTTTCAATCCCATGCAAACCATAATTGGGTACAAGGCACCAAATTTTATGAATTGTATAAAATTAGTTCACAAAGCTTTATCAGTAAGTAAAACAAACTCCATTTCTCCCTCCCTGTCCACCCACATCCCAACCCCAAACACCCAACCAGGTTTTCATTCTGTACTACTGTTGACCTCTCTTGTGTTTACGCTGGGACCTGGCTAGGGCCATGCTCCACTGCCAGTCAACCCACCTCATTAGTTCTTGCACTCTGATGGAACTGTAAGCATAGCCTGAGCGGGGAACTCATACAATCATTGACTCTAGAAGCCTTGCCATTAAAAACAAAAATAAACTCTGCTATTGAGTCCATAGGACACATTAACACTTCTATAGTTTCCAATTTTATTCATGACATTGTAAGAGACATCTGGAAATTCTTTACAGTGTGGCACTGCCCCCATCAGCCTGAGAGGGACTGGATCAAAGCAGGCAAGAGGTCTGCCCACCTTTAAATAAGAGTTCAGTTCTTGGCCATTGAGGGCATTCCTAATCTTTTTTTTTTTTTTTTTTTTTATAAAAAAAAACAAACACTAGCATGGATGCTCTCAGAGGCAACCACAAGTATGAGGGTCAAGCTAGATTGAGGTAAAATCCTTTTTGAGGGGCCAGGGTGCATTCACCTTGGCTGGCTACAGCAAAAAGTAAACACACCAGCCAACTACAAAGGGTTCCTAGAACGGGACTCCAACTACTTGTCTGGGAAAGAAGCAGGCTCGTAAGGTTCAGTTAGGAGATCTTGGGTTTGATTTGGCAGCATCTAGTCAACTTCTACCCGGTTCTTATTTTCTTCTCTTTACAATGTTTCGACTTAAAGTAAGATGCAACTAAGAAATTCATCTACTTCCAGTATGTAAATAAATTAAAGGCAAAGGGACATTTCCCTCACAACAGCCATTGGCTTATGCAGCAGGAAACTCTTTTCTTTAATTAAAATCTCCATAAATACTAACTTCTCAACAGCGTCTAGTGCTGCTGCCTCTGGGTACCTGAGGTGTCTCACTGCAGGGGCACCTTCAAGTGTGTGCAGCTCATTGAGGTATTGGTTTCTATTCCAACTCATTTTAAATGATTTTGTTAATTTGATACAATGTGTGCTCAGCTAATTTAAGCACTTATTTTACAAAGTCCTTTGCTTAATAATCCTTAATACTTGGTATAAAACTATTTTTAAGAATTAAATTTGAAGATCTTTTAATTTTCTATTAGATGTTTATTTTTCTTGTTTTCCCCTGGACAGCCTGAGGGATGAAGTAGATGCTCTATTAGTACTTCTCCATTTGTAAGTTCTCTTTTTCTAGAATAATAAATATAGCATTCAATGGAAGATGAGGCACAATTTATATTTTCCTTCCCTTTTTACTCCCCTTGGGTTTTTTTGAGTTAATGCGCTTTTCTCTTGCCACCAAAAGTCATCACCAATCATGCCAACTTAAAAATATGGATCTAGAGGATACAGCCTCACATCAGAGCCTCTGACAGCATGGGCAGCTGTGACACTTTAAAACAGTGTCCAGGTGAGGGTAAGCCCGGGCCAAGCTTGTACAAAGAAGCCTGCAGTAGACAATATAAACCAAATAGCATAAAAAATGCCATACGCTATCGCTTCCAAATAAAAGCTAAATATTACAGAAACCTCACAGTGTTGGAAAAAGCAAGTTTAATTTAAAATATAGTCACTCCTCTTCCTTATCAGGGTGAGCCATTTTCTGTCTGATTTCCTCCAAGTCTCAGTGCTGTCTGGCAGGTCCTATGGGAGAATTCATCTCAAAAGAGGTCAACAGCAAATGCTACAGATCTGCTTGGGAAATGTGGTTCCTCAACATCGCTAAACCTTTGAATCTCATTCTTCAGCCTTTCTTTTCCCAACTTCCCATCCCTCCCCAAACTCCCTTCACATCCATCCTCTTCAGGTGGCAACTGTACTTCTACCTGAATTGAAATGTTAGTATGACATACTCAGTCAAAAGATGAGCATTCAGAGTGACAGGCTGAGGCGGGCTGCAGCACTCCCACAGTGAGAGTTACGGTTTGCATTCACTTTTACTAGTGAGTCTAAGCGAAGGACTGAGAAGGGAAATTCAGTGGTGCCTGACAGGGCAGAGAGTTTCCATCTGGGCAATTTCATGCCACTTAGAAACTGACCCAGTTTAAAAAAGAAAGATATATTTTACTAGCACTGGAGTTAAGGACAGGGCACTCTTGCTTTTTTCTCTGATGGATTGAGTGTGGGTGGGTAAAGAAACAGTAGGGATTAGCAGATTTTGGAGGAAACAGGCCAGGACTGTCAACAATAAACTGTTCAGACATACAGGAGGAGGATTCCTAAGCCTTAGAAAAGCAAAAGCTCCCACATCTTGTGAACAGGAAATAAGCTGCAGGTTAAGAAAAGCTGCATGCTGCACCAGGGTGAAATGGGTGACGGGCATTTAGATAAGCCCTGGGCCACTGGCTATCCCCCCACCCCCACCCCCTGAGTTCTGAGAAGGCCTCAGACAACTGACCCAAAGACCAATTTAAACCAAACTATGTGCTTGCCCTAGACCTGAACCAGGGATTTGCTACAGAACTAGGTAGCCAGGAGTGCCCTTAGGCTCAGTGTGCCACAGAGAACATGTCATGTACCAGTTTCTTGCTTCCCCATGTGAACTGCTCCTTCTTTAGAATGAAGGCATGTTCATGCCATCTCAGAAGATGTGGTATGATTAAATGACAGCAGCAGCCAGGGAGAGTATGACACATGAAAAACCTTCCATTTCACATGGAGAAATTTCCTCCATGCATCTCCTTCCATTCTTCAACTGCTATCCCCTAAAAAAGGAAGTCTGCAGATTTTTAACCCTTGAGGGCTACTTCCTTCGTAGGAAAAAATCCTTAGACTTCACCTTCCGCCTTGGAACCAATCCTATCCAGCAAGCTGCCAGCCCAGGGCCCCTCCTTGCGTGCTCTGTCGAGGGCTGCTCACATCAGGAGGGTTCTGGTGCTGCAAGAGTCCTGATTAGCAGGGGAATCATGTAATAGAAAGAACATGGCTGGATATGACCAATTTACTCCCTCTTTCCTCCACCCAGATCCCTCTATATTCAGAAGCAACTGATGAAAGAGTCTTCATAGAAGTTACTCCTTTTGATTTGTTTTAACGAAGGAGGGAATTTCTAAACCCATTTAAAAGAAAGTTGCTACAAATTTTATGATAGCACACGAGTCACCTGGCACCTTCTGCTCTAGACCCAGTGACGCAAACCTAGTAATCTGTTCCTGCAGTAAACCTTATTTCCTATACGAGGAAAGATGTATAGAAACCAAGAGTTTAAAAGCAAGCCAGTCCTCGATACGTGCCTCCCATTCAGGGGAAGGTCCGTAGTCTGCCCTCATCGTTGTTGCTGGACTGCACCTGAGTTTGGAGTTGGGTTTCTGAGATTCTTGCATTGCCCTGAACTGTTCTTTGAGTGTAAAAAAGGATGTAGGCTTGAGTTTTGCACACTTCCTCGACACTGCATACATTCAGCTTTGAGTCATTGCAGTGGACCCAAAAACCTAGGAAACCAAATGAAAGAAAGAGAGAAAATGACTACCCAACTTATATTTCAGTCACCAGGCAAACAAGGAGATGAGGAAAGGGACAGAGGAGCTCTGAATAGATCCAACCCTTGATTGTTGGTGGTGGACGAAGAGAAAAGTAAATGAAACCAACAGACTTCCCTGAAACCACTGGTTTTAACCCCGCAAGCCCCACCACAATACTGCTTGCAGTATCGACCGACTATAATTTTTGTCCTCATTTCATTTCATTCAGTCTTCTTCACTGCCCATTAGGGTTTTCTACAAAGACAGGAGACTGGGGGCTAAGAGATGGGAAAAGGAGGAGGAAGAGAGGGGGAGTGTAAATAGAGAGAAGTGATAAAGGAACACTTAGAAGGAATAAAAAGTTATTTTTTACAGGCTCCCTCTGGCTACCCCAAGGGCTGAGGGGTTCAGGATGGGTACACTACTGAAAACACATTCGCAGCCCACCTGCCTCAGTGCGGTAGCTGGGAGGCTCTGCTCTGAGGGCAAGGACTGAAGGCTCCTTGGGAAGGGCCTTTTTAGTAAGTGCTCAGTAAGTGTCCTCAGCTTTGTTATGAGCTGAGGCTAGTGAGATTCCATGAAGTTAGATGGGTCATATTGTTTCTGCAAAACCAAGAATGAAACTGAAGTCTGCAGCAGAAGTATTAGTAACAACAATAACCTCTAACATTAACTGACCATTACATACTAGACACGGTGCTCAGCACTTTTACATGTTAGTTCCTGTCAATTCTTAGAACAATCAAATGTTGTTACTTAGTGATATATCCAAAATTTGAATCCATCTTTCGTAATTCTTTCCCCTGGATTTTAATGTATGTAATATCCCCCTATAGATTAAATAAAAGGAATGAAATGTGGACAAACCAACCCTTTTTTGTGTCCCCCACCCCACAGAGTAAAGCGCACGCACCTCCCTCTGTGTTGTAGCAATAGGCTGTGTAGTGTCCTGAGCCAAACCCTTTCCCGTGATGCATGACCACTGCGGAGAGATCATAGGCAAAGGTCTCTTTGTCAAGAGAGGAGAGCATGTCCCTGCAGCAGTAAGGTTCCATGGTTAATACCTGGTCAAAGACGACATGGACCCCAATCTTCTCTCGGTGATTACGGCCAGACCACCTAGAACATGGATATAAACTTCTTACTAGTAAGAAATGGCATGTGTGATCAGAGGCAGAGGTAGGTAAAACAGGGAACGGAGAAAATTTAACCTTCTGGATTTGGTTTTCTTTTACAACAAGACAGTGGTAATCAATGTTCACATATATTTCCTGTGAATATTGCATGTTCTCTGAAACTAGAAATCCCTGAACAAGCAATTCAGGCAATACTCTTTTTGTACTTTACCTCCTGCCCTCCTTTTCACAGATTATCTCATACTTTATTCTGAAGATGAATCTATAAAAGCCTAAGCGAGGCTAGGAAATGTTCAAGCACAGACACCCAAGTGCAGGCTAGCTGATTAAATAGGACCATGAGAGCAGAAGCCCAGTCCTGGCCCCCGACATCAGCTTGCTTCACTGGGCATGAACCATACACTCCATGGAAAGCGTGAGGCCTCTAGGAAACAGGCTTCTCCTCCCAACAGCGAAGAAGACATCTGCCTTTGCCAAAGCCTTTGAAGTAGCTATTCCCACAGCTCACAGCCACCTGGGATGCCCCAGAGCAAGCTCACCTGAATCTTTTAAGGTGCAGCCGGAGGACCTGAGGTAGTCTGTAGATCATTAACTGCTTTCTAGCTTCACTCAGAACAAGGGGTTTTGGATTGGATTTTCGTCGTTTGCCTATATGGTTTGGGAAGGCATAAGACATACATTGTGAGGAGACTCATTCTTTCCGAGCTATGGCAGAGACAGTGACTTGCCACTCGATATGCATTCTTCTTATTTCTCAGTATTAAACCTCAATTATATTTGGGGCAGCAATGTGACCCTCTCTAAGACTGCATTTCCCAGCCTCGCATGCCTGCACGGAGTGGCCATGGAAGTTCTGGTTGAGATGAAAGGAGTGATTGTGTGGCACTCTTGGGATGGCTGCTTAAAGAAGGCTGACTCAGTTGTAAGGTGCATCCTTTGTCCTTCCCACTGTCTGAAAGGAATCTCAGTTTCCTTTCCTGTGAAATGGGGGATAATGCATATATTTCAGCCTTAGGGAAAAGGTAAGAGAACACAGGATTACTAAAGGACAGCGTGTTTAAACAGATTTTTCCCCCATGCTTGTGGCCTATACAAATATTTAGAAAAGAAACTGCTGGTTTTATATTTTTATTGTTTTTTTAAAAAATATTTATTTATTTATTTGACTGCACTGGGTCTTAGTTGTGGCATACATGTGGGATCTAGTTCCCTGACCAGGGATCGAACCTGGGCCCCCTGCATTGGGAGCATGGAGTCTTACCCACTGGACCACCAGGAAAGTCCCTGGTTTTATATTTTTATGCCATACCTATTTTCTGAAACATGTTTCTTGGTAACAGCACACTGCTAGACATGCAGGACAAGGCTGACAGGCTGGCCAAATACACCCAGTCCAAAGCAGAACCAGTGCTTGAGACTCCAATTTTGTTTCTAAAGATACTGAATTGTGGGTGAAATGCGTTTCTAAATTACAGCAAGCAAACAGTGGAAATGAAGTTCTCTTAATTTCCATCAGAAGCCTTCTCTATAACCATTTACTGATGACTGCTCTGTTACTATATTAATTAAATCGGTGAATGGATGGGAATATAAAATTAGTGGTCCACTGTGGTGCCTGCTGATTGTCTTTGAGCTGTTGAAATCATGGTCTCAGTGTCTGAAGAGCTTGGCATCTGATTTCGAAGTCCTGTCTGTACCACTCGTGAAAGGTAGCAAGTCACAGCCAGGTGACGTATCCAGGAGCTTTCTGTGACAATACGATGTGGAGCTGTTGCTTCTCATAATAGACTGCAGCTTTTACTAGGGCTGGTAGTCATGATATGTGAGAGCATGAGCGGAAAGAGAATTCAAAGAGGGGCCTGGCCTTATTTTACATTCCTGTTCACCAGCAGATTTTTGAAAATTACTGCAGCTCTGCCTGGGAATCCTGGCAGTGACTGCTACTCTCAGCAGAGGGAGTAAGTGAGCTAAGATGAAGACAATAATAGAATATGGCTTTGTTTCCCTAAAATGAAATTCACAAAGAAAAAGATATTACTGATTCAATTGAGATTGATCAGTTCTGTCTCCCATTTGATTAAGCTGGCCACACAGAAAGGTGGAAGACTGAAAGTTTTGAAACTTTCACAAGCAACAGATCAATGCATCTCATCCCTTCACCATAGCTTTCCTTCCCTGCTATTTGAACCTGTCTATAGAAATACTGAAAAATGGGCACAAATGGCAACTGGAAAAACAATCCTTTCTTGCAAAAATTAAAAAAAAGTACTTCTTGCATAATCTATCAAGTCCAAGAATGATATAGTTAAGGCTGTTAACATCCTTCTGTTCCTTACAAGTACAAAGCTTTATGAATCACTATTTTAAAAAGAAAAAACAATGTGGCAACCAGAAAAACAATCCTTTCTTGCAAAAGTAAAAAAAAAGTATTTCTTGCATAATCTATCAAGTCCAAGAATGATAGTTAAGGCTGTTAACATCCTTCTGTTCCTTACAAGTATAAAGCTTTATGAATCACTATTTTAAAAAGAAAAAACAATGTTCTAGTAAGATAATTTAAGTCACTGCCTTTATATCTCAATATGGAACAGGATAGGTGAGTTTATGGTTAACCAAATACAGCACTTCAAATTTTGTTTTAAAATGGCAAAATGATAGCAGGTGTGACTTGATTTTTATCCTGATTCTTCACAGAGAACAGGTTTCCCACGGTGTACTACTTTAAAAAACCATGTGCAGAAGTATTAAAAGGGCTACCGTAAAACTGTCGTTCCCAAAACTTGTAGTCCAGACTACAGTATGGCTGCAAATTGATTTCAGATCTCTCAACAATCCATTCATCTTAGTTTCCAAATCTCTATATGCCAGAAACCCAAACATCAGCTTCAAAGTATTTGCTCTGCATTTCCTCTGTCCATGCTGGGTTAGCAAAAGCAGTAAGTGTTAGTGTGGTAAGACATGGGGGTGGGGATGGGGGGTGCATAAGATACTCACAGAGCCATATAGAAAAAATTCCACTTTACAATTAAAGCCATGATAGAGAAATACTTCCTTATGACCCTTCTGAGATGTGAACCTTTCAGGCATGTGACAATAACTATGAAGCTGCCATAGAGCAATGCACCATATGACTTCCTTTCTTGGTTTCATTGTACTTTAAATCTACAAATTCAGGACAAAAGCACACTTTTCTGATACTATAGCCTCAAACAGGCTATGCCACCTGAACTTTAAATAAGAAATGTCAGGGCTTCCCTGGTGGCACAGTGGTTGAGAGTCCGCCTGCCGATGCAGGGGACACGGGTTCGTGCCCCGGTCCGGGAGGATCCCACATACCACGGAGTGGCTGGGCCCGTGAGCCATGGCCGCTGAGCCTGCGCGTCCGGAGCCTGTGCTCCGAAATGGGAGAGGCCACAACAGTGAGAGGCCCGCGTACTGCAAAAAACAAAACAAAACAAAAAAACCCACTCAATATGACAGTGTTACTTTTGACTAAAGTGGCAAGTGAAACACCTTAAACTGATATTCCAGTTACACACACCCACCCCTACCCCTGGCACTCACTGTTACATTGGTCACAAGCGTAGATTCTCCCTTCCAGAGCCTCTGTCTCTGTGAACTTGGCCAGCATCTCAGTGAGCAGGCACTGAGTCTGATTCAAAGGGATAAACCCCTTTTCTATGCAGTGATAGCGTTCAGGGAATTCCAGGGACAGATCCCAAAAGGGCTCGATGGTATTGGATTTGTAATTGCATGACACACATGTGACCTAGAGTGAAAAGATTGGTTTACAGGTTATATAACTTCCAAGCTTCCCACATACATTTTTGCTAGCACATAACAACCAAAACTAAGTGCATAGTTTTCCAAAAACATTTAACTGTAATATTAAAATAATAAACATAACTTTAAGAGAATTAGAGCATATTACTTCTGGTATGTATCTCTAACCATGACGCTAGCTGGAACTGGAAAAGCACACAGCAGTTATTACTACCTACCCCTTTCTCTCTTCTCTCATAAAGCATGCTTTGCCATTCAATGCTGCAGTATTACAGATGGAAGTTACCATGGAGGCAAGGCATCATCAATCTGAGATGGAGAATTTGCAGATTCCTGTCTGCTTCTCTCATCCTCATACTCTTGTTCTCTCCAGACTTTGCTCCTTCCATCCAGTCCAACTTGCCTCTTTTTGCCCTGTTTCTTGCAGCATCCCTACACTGATCCCTTGTGATTAGACCTCCTCCCCCGCTCAAAGTACCTTGTGATCAGACCTCCTCCCCCGCTGTAACCTTCCCAGATGCACCTTTCTTCCTACAGACCCTCAGAGGGGTAGAGGAAGTGCTGAGAAACAGTCCCCTTTCACACGCTGAAAAATAAAAGCCTAAATAAACTTCCTCTTCCCATCCTACTCATACTCATCATTCTTTTAAAACCCTCAATACCCGGACACAAAACCTCAGTAGGATAGTGTAGTGGTTTTACCTGCATCTCTTTAAGTTGCCCACCTCTTTACCTCTACAAATTCTTTCTGCATGTTCTCACAAAGCCTTATCTATGAGTCTTCACTCATGTCCTTAGATGGCTAAGGAAATGAAAGGTAATGGGGAACAGGAGGGAGACTTGCTTACCCTTTGGCATCCTCCGAGCCACCTCCCTCCCTTGTATGTAAAGAATGCCTTGGAAGGAAGAGTGCTCTTTCACAACAAGCATGGAACCAAGGTTATAGGCAAACTTCAATTTCCTAAAACTGATCAAAGGATGGCATGCCAACAATGGGTACTTGATTATAACAATGGGAATATTATATTACCTGTATCATCATTAAAGATTAAAGACATTTACTGAAAGTGAAATGATATGGCAAGTTGAACTAAAAATCTGCCTGTTAAGACAGGAGGCAAATTCACCAACAAGGCCGTCGCACAGTATAGTAAAAGGTACAGTGGCCGCCCTCAGCTATGCATAGTTACAGCAAATGTTGGCTACCCTAGTTAGGCCAACAGCCTGGGGGAGCTACGCATGGGAAGCCTAACTACTACATCAACCCGTTTCCAGTGTGGTGGGCAGCTGGGGATGGGCTGGGCACACACCTACCTGGCTGAGTAGCTGCCCGTGAAATATGGTGTTCACCACCTTTAAGACCTGTTTGGTGAGCTTCCTCTGGGAGAAGGGGATGAGGATCCGGCGCTTGGTGCCCTCGGACTCGAGTTCCTGCTGCACTTTGTGCAACAACTCGCAGAGAAACTCCTGCGCGTCCTGTTGGTCGTAGCCGCGGAAGGCGGGGATCAGGCTCCACACCGAGTGAAGCATGGCGAAGGGCGACACCAGGGCCCACCTCCCGGACCACATGACGCGGAAGAGGGTGTGCAGTTCGTGGCAGAGGGAGATGTGCTTCGAGCTGGGCTCCTTGTTCTGGATGAGTTCTAGGCTCCTGCTGAGGGAGGCCCCGCCATTCAAGCAGAGGCCCTCGCGCTCGCAGGCCTCGGCCCCGTGGCTCCTGGGCGACAGCTCGGTGGCTGAGCTGCCGGCCGGCCTGCCCGCGAGAGGGGCCTTGCCGTTGGCGGCCCTGGGAAACAGCTGCTCCGTCTTGGACGGGTCGAGGTTCAGGAAGCACTCACGGAACTTGCGCAGGTGGCTGAGCACCTGGAGGATGGAGTTCATGTAGCAGGTGTTGCCCAGGTTGCGCAAGCCCGTGACGCCCGGCGCCATGGCGGGCGCGCGGCGCGGCGCGGGGCGGGGCCCAGCGGGCGCGCGCGGCGCGGCGGCGCGCGGCGCGGCGGCACGGGGCGCGTGCAGCAGGAGGCGCGCGCTCTTGCGCGGAGGGGAGCTGGCCAGCTCCTCCAGCAGCCGCCGCTTCACCTCGCGCCGCCGCTGCCGCGCCGCCTCCTTCTTGCGCTCCAGCGCCTCCTGCCGCCGCCGCTGCTCCAGCTTGGCCTGGCCCCGCGAGGTCTTCTCGAACCAGAGCCGCAGCGTCCGGGCCAGCAGGCGCTGGCGCCGATACCACAGAGCCGTGAGCATCTGCGGCTGTCCCTGAGGAGCGCGCTGCGGCGGGACGGCGTCCTCGCCCGAGGCCATGGACCGCAGCGTCCGCCCGCGCCTCAGCGGCAGGTCCTGCGTCTGGCCCCTGACCGCCAAGAGGGAGCTTCTCAGCAGCTTGAGGTCCCCTTCGGGGTTGTCGTTGAGCACGTAGTCCTTGCACAGGTAGCAGAACACGTAGAGGTCCCGGACCTCCATGGCTAGCGGGTGTCCAGTCTTTTCGAAGTGTTTGAGGGCGTGGTCTTCGATGTAGCGGCCGCAGGCCACGTGGGAGCACTTGAGACAAGCCCACACGGACTCGGTGGTGGCGCACTCCCGGCAGCACCACTTCTGCGGGTTCAGGATGGAGTGGTCCTGGGCTAGCCGCAACCGCCCTACATGTTTGCATCTATCCATGTCGTATGGAAGTCTTCACTCTTTCAACCTGTCACGATAAGGGCCCTCGAAGAGAGAGAGAGAGAGGAAGAGAAAGCTTTCAGCAAAATATTTTCCTAGAAAAAGGCTTGCAACCGGCATTTTCCACTCAGTATTCATTTGTTTTCAATTCAAAACTGGTTCTTTTGGAAGGAAGTTTAAAAAAAGAAAAAGAAAAGCAATTTTGGCATAGACTGGGTATAACAGAAAGACAGTTAAGTTCCTTAAAAAGAATCATAAAATACTAAACGACAGACCTTAGCCCTAATGTGTAAGTTTACATTTTCTAAGGCTGTTTTAATTCTTGAATATCAGCTAATTTTTACGTAAGGCTGATTTGGAAATGTCATTACCCTTATTTCACATTGCACCCAACTGGCCACCAGGGGAAAGAAACTTGTATTCTGAACCATCTCTGAATTGATGATGTCCTGGAAGTGAAAGCCTCTCTGTCTCATACTGACAAGATCCTGGCTGCATGCAAAAAGGAACAGGGCAGAGGAAAGGAGAGGAGAGACATAGACAGCGTTTCACATACCAGTAGGAGAGATGAAGACTCTCAAATAAAAAGGCAATCTTAGGTCGGTTTCACTGTGTTTTTCAAAGTAGAGATAAGAAGATAGGGTAAAAAAGATAAATGGTAAGAAAGAAATTCCTCTGCAGTACAAAGTATTATTTTTATTTTCTTGAGTCCAAAGATCTGGCTAAGTAGGTAGACTGAGCCTCAATCTAACATTTTGTCTTTTGTGGTCTGAATGTTTGCACCCCATTCATATGCTAAAATCTTAACCCTGAAAGGTGATGGTATTAGGAGGTAGGGCCTTTGGGAGGTGCTTAGGTCAAGAATGGGTTGACCCTCATGGGATGAGCCTTCAAGAATGGGATTAGTGCCTTTATAAAAGAGCTCCCTCACCCCTTCCTCCATGTGAGGACACCGTGAAAAGCCAGCCATATGGCTATGAACCAGTTACTCCTTACCAGATAGGGAATCTGGTGCCATGATCTTGGACTTCCCAGCCTCCAGAACTGTGAGAAATGTATGTTTGTTATTCATAAGCCACCTAGTCTATGGCATTTTTGTTACAGCAACCCTGAGGGACTAAGCCAAAGTGTCTTTTTGAAAAGAACATTTACATCTTGTAGAAAGGATGGGAAAACGTTTACCTTCCTTGCTGAAAGTACAGAATGAGACAAATCTGACTTGTAGGACAAGAGGTGTAGTGGCTACTGGTATTACAGTATTTAACCAAACTACCGGGACAAAAGAAAAAAAAGCAAACCTTCTGGATGATATATGTAAAAATGCTTTTTATTTTTAAAAACAGTGGTAACATACTGAGCGTTTTTGTTTTTTTTTTGTCTTTCTAACATTGCTTCTTCAACACTGTTCACCAGAGAAGCCTAATAAGCCATTTTTCCAAGGGAAAGAGGCTATTTTAAAAGAAAACCTTTTATTCTTTGGAAACGTGACTCCCCCCCCCAATACCAGTATTTAAATTCCCTAAAGGCAGTTCCTCTTATAAACTGGATTTCCTTCACCCCATTTCTTGCCCACTTTCAGTTCTGTGAGCAAATACAGTTCTATGACTATGGGGTCACCCAGAGAAGTTCTAAATCCAAAGCACTCTGAGTAGTGCCTTTAGTTGGTTTTCCAGATGCCTTTTTTGGCTTGGCCCTATTGCTAAAACCCACAAATATACCACAGGACCAAACCAGGGATCCTTCCCAGTTTTAAATTGCCCATTCCAATGGGCAGGGGCCATGTCCCTATATAAGAAATCCTTAAATCATACAAAAGAAAGTAACCTAGATTATCTTCCATCAAGTCAGGTCATGCTTTTCCTTTGAGTACTATCAGGATTTAGTTTCTACTATATTTTTCTAATTATTGACTTGTTGCTAAGTGCCCTTTAAGTCATTTCTGTAGATGTATTTCTCCATTTCCTAACTAGCTATAATCTCCTTCAGAGAGGAGATCATGTGTTATATTTCTTTCTTTCCTTTTTTTTTTTTTTTGCCACACTGTGTGGCTTGCGTGATTTTAGTTCCCTGACCAGGGATCCACGAACCCCGGCCCACAGCAGTGAAACCACTGTGTCCTAACCGCTGGACCGCCAGGGAATTCCCTATTTTTCTTTTAAAAAAGAAAATTTTCTTTATAATTCTTTATAATTTCAAGACTTGTGGGTGCTCAACTCTTGAGTGGTCAAAGGTGTTCTGTCAGAATTACCTCTCCACACAGACCAGAACAGTATTGAAATAACCATTTCTGTTTACTTTCTGTAGGGCATAGCCAAATTAAAACAGACATACATTTAAAAGATAAAATGGTAAATAAATGAATTGTCTTTTTGCTACCTATTACCAATCAGGAATTTAAGTTGGATACACATGATGCTTACAACCAATTACTGGAGACACAAAAGAAAGTCAGTAATAAAAGAATGAAAAGGGGGAAAAAAAAATCAAAAGATTGGCAATTCCCAAGTTTGTCACTAACTTCATATTTTTCAAAATGTAGTCTCTGAACCACCTACCAGCATCAGAATTCCTTAGGATACCTGTCATATGTACAGATTTCTGGTCATGACTCCAAATGTGATGAATCAGATTTTGGGAGAGGGGTCTAAAATCTCCATTTTAAACAAGCTCTACAGATGATTCATTTGTACATTAAAGCCTTAGAACCACTGTACTAATCAGTAAATTATATAGGGCTGAAGAACTCCTCATAGAAATCAAAGAAATCAAGGGATCAAAAATTTTATTTCTCAAGATCTTTCACTTAGACATTGTTCAATAGAACTTTCTGCAACGATGGAAATATTCTTTATCTGCATTGTCCAATACTGTACTAACTAGCCACATGTGCCTCCTGAGTACCTGAAATGTGGCTAGTGAAACTGAGGGACTGACTTTTAATTTTATTTAATTTTAATTAATTTAAATTTAAATAGCCACATGTGACTGGTGGCTGCAGTATTAGATAGCACAGATTTAAATACACCAGCACATACTATCTTTAGCTCACTTGGGTTTTCTTTTTGTTTTCTTCCCTTTGGAAGATTCACTACTCACTGAATCATGTCTGAATAGCCTCTTCTAACTCAAAACCTGACAAATCCCCATTTTAGCCAAAAGGAACCTTGATGTGTCTTCAGAAATTTAATTGCTACTGAGATCTTATCACATGAAACATAGCACAGCTTCAAATCCTACAAAGAGAGAATATTTCTATGAATAGGAATACAGCAACACAACACCCAAGACATTGATACCTTATGAAATCAACTCTGTGCTAGAAAAAACATGCTGGAACAACCAAAAGCCAAAATAGAAAACCACTAAAAAACCATTCCACACCCTCTTCATGGAATGCTGTCAAATGGAAAGGGCACTCTGGAAATTCTTTCTTCCAATTTCATTTTCTGATCTATAAATCTGCTGATCACGCACATCCTTTCCTGCACAGCCTTTTTCCCATTACAGATCTGTCGTGGCAACTCACTAACCTGCCATATGGCAGAGTAAATCCATTCAGGAAAACACAGGGCTACTCTGCACCTCACTACACTGATTTAACCTAGGCAGACTAGCTTCTCTAGAGGAAAAACATAGCTGATCATGCAATGGAAATCACTCAAAAGTGACACAAAAGTCAATGCACACAATAGAGAATAAAGAGAATACAATCTTGGGTATACTCAGTTCAAGAAAGACCGTGTATTTCACTCACCCCTCACACATCCTCTGACCATTTTATTTAAGAACAAGGCCTAACACTCACAGTCACAAAGAGGAAATCTATTTTACATTTTTCTGACATGGACCCCTTTTCCTTCATAATTGCTAAAGGTCATAAAAGTCCTAACACTTCCATTTAAAACATATATCATCCAGTGTGACAGGCACCCAGTATCCAAAAGAGAGAAACTTGCAGTGTAACTGGAAATGAACATGATGTGCCTTAATAGTTCTCCATCATTAAGTATATCAGTAACTGTAAAAAAATGTCCTGCTCACCCTGGATCAATCTGCATACAGGGAAAGCAAACCTGACAAAATATTAGCGTTTGCTTCTTTAAGTAATATAGTTTTAATTTAAAAATCTGAATCAACTTGAGCTAAAAACCATAATTAATATTTAAAAGGATTCTACTATAGTTAATATCACCAAATAGTAAAAGAAGGTAATGGAACCTGTTCAATGTTTGCCTTTTGTTCTGATGAGAAACTTCTAGATTTATCACATTATTTTTTAAAGGTCTCTGTATGAGAGAGATGACTGAGCATTACAAAAATCTTTCAAAAACCTATAGCTTGAAAACATGATTCATCTTTTAATTGGACTATTCCAATTATTCTCAAATAGCAGATTTCTTAGCCGATCCGAAATGGATAACAGCATCACCCGAAATAAAATTTCTGGGGAGAAGTTCAACAAAAACAAAATAGGAAAAATTTAAGAGAATCTACTTTAGGGAGATTTCCATTTCTTCTCTCTCATCGTATTGATTTCTTCTCAGTTCTTGACTAAGGATAGTGGAAAAATCCTGCCTGATCTTGGTGAGACCAAGCGGCATAAATTCCAGCTTCAGAGAGAGTAGACACTATGGTAACATGCTGACAGCCTTCATTTACATAAAAGAATACTAATTACGTGGTATCATCAACATCTGCGATTCTGCTCACCGCCATATGCGACAGAGCAGGGTATTTTAACCCTTCAACCTGCTACACATACCCTACATTACATGTCCCACAAAACCTGCAAAGGGTGCTTAAAGACACAATGAACACATTTTTACAAATAACAAGTGTTGAAAATGAATTTTATTTTCAGCTAACAGTTTATTTCTAAGAGATATGGGAAAATATAATTTAGTATCAATATCCAATTAAGACAAAGATTTTTTAAAACAAGGTAGAAATCGCATTAAGATACAGTTAATAACCCAAAAGGGAAAATGCTACATTTTAGAGTATTATTATATAGGGCTTTAAAAGGCTGTATTTTAAGTACAATGAAACTAGCCTTTTGAATTTTTGCATTATGGCTAAAATAAAACAAAGAAATAGATACAAAATAACAAAAACAAAAACTAGGAGCAGAGACTGAGAAGGGTGACGCTAGCCCTTGGCTAAGGGCAGTGTGTAGGGGGGAGCACGCGGTGGGGTGGCGGGGCGGGGAGTGGCGGTGGGGGGGGGAAGATGGCTGAAGGGGTGGAGGGTCCTCACAGCTGCTGCACTTTCCCTTGTTCCCCTTCGTTTCCATTCTCCCTGAATGTGGGGGTGGGTCGGTGGATGGGGGACAGATAACCTGTAGGTCAGAGCGTCCGTCCCTCAGAGACTCCTGCAGAGGCTGAATTCTCTGGGACGAGGTTGGAAGCTCTAACCAAATGTGTTCTTGAGCTCTTAAACCCGAGAGCGGAACGGCCACTTAAGCAGCGGCTCTTGGCCACAGGCGATGGTACGCTAATGCGCTGGGTGCGCCGGGGCCTTGCGAGGTTGGCCATCACTCATCAGTAATCAAGCGCTGATGTTCGAGAATGAGCCTGTTTAATCACGAGTTACAGATTTAAGGTTATGTCTGCACAATAATGTCTCTCTCTCTTGCATTAGGATCTGCTTTCCTCAGTGAGAAAGCAGTAGAGTTCATGTAGAGAGCCAGCCAGCACACAACCGATTGCCACAGCGCAGGGAGATGACAAAGACAGAACGACCAGCACAGTACAGATGCTTTGCTCTGTGCCAAATACCAACTTATCTAACTGTATTAAGAGCCAGAATTGGGTGTAAGCCCTCTGTACCTTCAGTCTCTGCTCTCTTTTGTTTGCCTCCTTCCTCTCCAGCTGCAACATGCCCAAGTCTCTCCTGTCTGAAAAACACACAGACCCAACTTTGCCCTGCCTCTAGACTATCCTTGACACTATTTTTAGGCTCTTTCTCCTTCTGCTTACTTTATTTATGGCAAGAATAATGTGCAGCTTCATCTTTCTCACAACTCACTCCTTCGCACCTTCATTTCATAGCAACTGTTTTCTCAAAGGTCTCTGCAATTTCCTCAGTGCTGAGTTCATCAGCCCTTTCTCAGTCCCCATCCACATCTATTCTGCCCCTGACACTGAATACACACTCACGCCTGCATTTTAGGCTACTGTTCTCTTCCTACGTCTGTAAATACACCTTCTCTGTTTTCATGTGTGTCTCTCTTCCTTGAAATATAGACTCTCCTTAAGATTCTGTTCTCAACTCTCTTCTTGATGATTTCGTCTGTTCCTAGAACGTCAAGTATCATTTCTATTAATTAATGTATTTTAATTCTCACACTTTTAAAAAACCACTTTATTGAGATATAGTTGACATACCATAAAATTCACTCATTTAAACCACACAACTCAATAATTTTTAGTACACTCACAGAGTCCCATAAATACTTTTGCATGTAAAATCTGTCCATTTCCTTACAGAGGCTTGGTCTCAGGTTGGATCTTCACATTCTGATACCGCATTATGGTATACTACTGTTAATGCTATTTGCGGGATGAAGCTTCTGAATATGTTTTGCAACTGTTTGTTTGGTAGCAGTGATGTACTGAGCTATACACACTGAGATCATGTACTGAGTTATACATACTGTTTCATCCAAGGCTCCTGATGATCAAGACATGTAAGACGACAGACAGGGGGTTAAGGAAATGCCATCTGTGGAACAAAGCTAAGCTAGCTGGCCTTCAAAGGATCAGACTTTTTGATTCATTAGCCTACTCTTGCCAAAGAGGTCTGTGCCTAAAACTTAACCCCTTTTCCAGGAGGATAGTGGACTGGGCGCAAGGGGGCCAAGGAAGACTGCTCATATAAAATTCAGAGAAATTCTGAATACACTGGGAGCCTGTGCACGCGCGTGTGCGTGCGCGCACACACACACACACACAGAAATGTTACCTGTGACTGTGCGGAGAAGTGACAGCCGAGAGTGGAGATAACTAGTTTGGCTGTGTAAGGATTAAACAGGTCTGCTTCAGAGCTTAGTAATTTGTGGCACTTCCAGATCAAACCTGCTGATGCTTTTAGTATGATCTCCCTGACAAGCTAGTGTTAAGGCAAGGTCCAAACTAAAGGCTCCCTCTTCTACTCCACTGCCACATGGAAAAATTCTATTGCTACCGCTGAGAGAATCAGGGTTTACCCTTTAAATATCTGACCGCAGGAATTATGGTTTGTCCCTGCAGTATGCCTCCAAAACACTGTTCTCTACAGCAGCTGGGCAGTCATCGTAAGTGTGTACATATGTGTATACATATGTCAAAGTGTACGTATATGTCAAATTTCTAGAATTGTGCCCTTTAAATACATGCAGTTTATTGTATGTAAATTACATCTCAATACATTTGTTTAAAATTGCATAGACACACACGCACAGACACATATACACACACAAGTGAATAATATACCTCTAATGAAATAATGGATCTAGTCAGTAGCTCCAACCACTAGGTGAAAGCTGACAGGAAACTTTACAATGGGTGGATAAGGCTGACAGCACCTGACTCCAGTGATCAATTTCACATTGAAAATAGGACAACCAGACATTATATGCTTCCCTGCTATGATGCAATAAGAGGTTCACAGCAGCATCACCTATAAAGTACTCTTGCTAAAAGAACTGAACCTGGGCTTCCCTGGTGGCGCAGTGGTTAAGAATCCGCCTGCCAATGCAGGGAACACGGGTTCAGCCCTGGTCCAGGAAAATCCCACATGCCGCAGAGCAACTAAGCCCGTGCACCACAACTACTGAGCCTGTGCTCTAGAGCCCACGAGCCACAACTACTGAGCCCACATGCCACAACTACTGAAGCCTGCGCACCTAGGGCCTGTGCTACGCAACAAGAAAAGCCACCGCAATGAGAAGCCCGTGCACCGCAACAAAGAGTAGCCCCTGCTCGCCACAACCAGAGAAAGCCCGCGTGCAGCAGCAAAGACCCAACGCAGCCCAAAATAAATAATAAATAAATTATTAAAAAAACCAAAACTGAACCTGAGTCCAATGAAGCCTTTGGATCTAACCAAGTTATAAGAAATGTGGGAGACAGGAACGTGCTACCACAAGGTTGCAATTAGCCAACGGACCAAATCAGAGTGTGGCAAATGCTACAGGATCAGTGATCTGGAGTCTTTAAGAAATAAATGACATGAAGAAAAAAGCAGGGGGATAGATTTGCTACAGATTATAAGAAACCTAAAAACATATCAACCAAATGCAATGTGTGGTTCTTATTTAGATCCTGATTTGAACAAACCAAATATAAAAATATATTTTTGAGAAAACTGGGAGAAATGTTTTAAAATACTGTTTGCCTCTAGCTATACCACTATATTTTTTAACAGTTTCGTTGAGGTAGAATTGACATACAGTGAACTGTACATATTTAAAGTATACAACTTGATACATTTTGCATATACTTGTGAAATCAACACAACCAAAATAATGAACACATTGATCACCCCCAAAAGTTTCATGCCCCTTTGTAATCCTTTCCCCCAGCCTCCCTCCCTTAAACCCCCAGTCCAAAACTTGAGAAATTTAAACACAGACTAGGACTGCCCTGGTGGCGCAGTGGTTAAGAATCTGCCTGCCAATGCAGGGGACACGGGTTCGATCCCTGGTCCGAGAAGATTCCACATGCCATGGAGCAACTAAGCCCGTGTGCCACAACTACTGAACCTATGTGCTGCAACTACTGAAGCCTGCACGCCTAGAGCCCGTGCTCCACAACGATAAGCCACTGCAATGAGAAGCCTGCGCACCGCAACAAAGAGTAGCCCCTGCTCGCTGCAACTAGAGAAAGTCCACGCACAGCAACAAAGACCCAACGCAGCCAAAAAAATAAACACAGACTAAGCATTAGCTAATATTAATAATTATTAGTTTAACGTGACAATAGTACTGTGGCTGTATTTTTTCAGTCTTCATATGTTAGAGACACCTCTGAAGTATTTATAGGTGAAATATTACGATGCATGGAATTTGCTTTAAAATACTCTAGTGGCAGGAAGATAGATGAAACAAGATTGTCAAAACGTTCATAATTGTTGAAGCTGATTGATGGGCACATGGAGTTCATTATACTATTCCCTTTATTTTTGTGTATGCTTGAAAAGTTCCAAAAAAATTTTTTTAAAGACAAAAAGCAAACAATATACTCTCTGATAGCAAAAGAAAACCTTGAGATATGAACCATTCACAAATTAGACAAATTATGGGACACCTTTCATCTCTGTCATTTTACCATCATATCTAGTCTTACCTTGAGATGCACCCTCCCTACCCCTCAAGACACACCCAACCAAAGCAGTGCAGTTTTTCTTGGCAGTGTTAGTCACAGAGATTGCTTGCATAGTCCTTTGGTCTGGGCCTCAAGTACACCCTTTAGACTCAGGTAGCAACTTCTTTGCAGCCCCCCAAACTTTCTTTCAAAAACTTCACCAGAATTTTGCCCACAAAAATTTCCTGAGGATGTTTCTCTTTTGGGGGCACAAAGCCACTTTAGTTGAGCTGTTGAAATGTTCGTGCTTAGTGTAATGTTTTCTCTCTTTCTGCAACTTCCTCCTTTATTGGGAAGGAAAATCTCTTTTTTTTTTTTTTTGGCAATTCTGCTTCTTCCTCACTAACTCTGATTATCCAGGTGGCAAGGAGCTCATCCTATGCCTTTCTGAATTTCACTGTAGTCACAGCAAAAAACAGTAGCACAAAAATTATATTAAAAAAAAAAAATTTCTGGGGCTTCCCTGGTGGCGCAGTGGTTGAGAGTCCGCCTGCCGATGCAGGGGACGTGGGTTCGTGCCCCGGTCCGGGAGGATCCCACATGCTGCGGAGCGGCTGGGCCCGTGAGCCATGGCCGCTGAGCCTGCACGTCCGGAGCCTGTGCTCCGCAACGGGAGAGGCCACAACAGTGAGAGGGCCGCGTAGCGCAAAAAAAAAAAAAAAAAAAAAAAAATTTCTGTTTCTCTGACTCCAGTCAGATAAAGGTTACTCCCAGTCCATGTGATGTCTGGGGAAGCGAAATCTGGCCACAAAGATCCAATACAATATTCACAAACATCAACCAACAGGTTGTTTTCAGCTGAGACTTTGGAATATATTTTCTCATAGAAGCAATGCTACAAATAGCACTTGGTCCAGTTAAAAAGCTATTGAGCCCATCATGTATCCTTGGTGTCGTACCAGAATACTAGTGCTACCACTACGGAAGCTAACTATCAAATGCATTATTCTGAGAAAATTAATGCAAAGTTTCAACTTAAAATGCCAAGAACCGCTTTCCCAGCTGCAGCCCAGGCAATGAAATTGGGAATCTCCCTCCTCCCGCTTTCCCCACATGGCTAAAGAGGGCTTTCCACACATGGCCATTTGTATGGAAGACACATATATATGTTAGGAACTGCCTGCAGAGGAAAAGAAGGAACAATTTCTGTGAACAGAAAATAAATCTGACTAGAATTTACAAATGGATCGTCAGGATTAGTTGGTGATTTCAGTGGCTGCTCTAAGGAAAGGAAACCCCATCTTCCTGATGTCCTGTTTCTTAAAAGGATAGTAGTATATTTAATCCTGTGCCTTCCCCAATAATATACCAAAGCACATCTGTCAGGATGGAGGTCCATCATATTTTGCATAAATGGAGACACAACTTTTAAAAAAATGTATGTATGTACTTATTTATTTTTGGCTGTGTTGGGTCTTTGATGCTGCGCCTGGGTTTTCTCTAGTTGCGGCGAGTGGGGGCTACTCTTCATCACAGGGCGCGGGCTTCTCATTGCAGTGGTTTCTCTTGTTGCGGAGCTCGGGCTCTAGGCGCACGGGCTTCGGTAGTTGTGGCATGCGGGCTCAGTAGTTGTGGCTCGCAGGCTCTAGAGCACAGGTTCAGCACAGGCTTAGTTGCTCTGCGGTATGTGGGATCTTCCCGGAGCAGGGCTTGAACCCATGTCCCCGGCATTGGCAGGTGGATCCTTAACCACTGTGCCACCAGGGAAGTCCCAAGACACAACTTTTCAGCACTTTATTTCAAGAGCAAAGAAGACAGATGTCCAAAGAGAAGGGGCCAAATACAAAGCGGTATTTGTTACATACATACAAAAGGAGAAAACCTGAAGCTACAAAGAAAACACTCAGGCACTTTAATTGAGAAAAGGTTAAATAAATTATAAATTGGCCATATAACTGAAACCACCTGTAGTTTTTTGTTTTGTTTTCTAAAGAGGCAGGCCTCTGTGTACAACAATTCAAAATACAGTATGTGAAAAAGAAAAGGGGTAGAATAGTGTATATAATATGCATCAAGACTAAAAAAACTACACATGCAGAATCTCTCTCTCATGTGCAATTAAGAAGATAAACAAGAAACGGGTAACACCACATGCCCTGTAGTGGCAAACAGGGGGTGGAGATGGAAATGAGAGAGTCATCAACATTTGTACCTTTTGGGGAAAAAAAATCATGTATTATCTATTTTCAAAAAGGATACAGCACTGAGGAAACTGTTTCAATAATCTTAAAAATTCAGGCATCAGCAAGATGGCTGAAGATAAGTGCAGGGCATATATGATTTACTATGCTTTTATTAGAAAATAAGATTTAGGGACAGGCAGTCTGATGATATTTATGGCATATGGAGAACCCAAGGAATTATATTCTAGTAGCACTAATCACTGCAAAAAGAACCCCCCACTTGTTTTTCCACAAGCTTATGACCAGCAAAGTGCAGACCTCTTTGGCTTATTGCAGAGGGGCTTACATAGCACAGCCTCAGTCGGTCGTGTCAATCATTTGAAATTTCATATCAGCCAAGGTACCAAGGTAATTTCTACTCTGCTTCCCCAGAGGCCACACCGAAAATTGTCAGTAGAAGGGAATCCTGTAAGCAGACCCTTCCAACTCTCAAGAGATCTTCATTTCCTTCATGGACAGCTCCTAACACTATGCCAGTGTACCGAGCAGCAAAATCTCTCTCTCAACACACAACCAACCTCTCTGAAGGAGCGTGGGTGTGAGAGTGTGGGTGTGTTTTGGGATGGTGAAGGCAATCAGCTGAATGATGGAGGACCCGCCCACACACAAATCATTCCAAGTATAAAAGTATACTATAAGCCTCAGTTTCTCAAATCTATAAAACCGGAGAACAATAATACCTACACTTCAAAGAATTGTTCTGAGGGAGACTCAAATGAGATGGCCACATAACTGCGTTCTGAAAGTGACTGACTCTAAACAAAGTACTGGCTGACTTGGCCACCTTGTCACTCATTCCCAAAAAGTTATTTTTGCTTCCACAGGGCTTAGAGTCAGGCTGGCTAATTGAGCAGCTTACAGTAACTGACTATCTGGTCTTGACTTTACCCAGATAGTTTCATCTAATAAGGTCTTCATACTAAAATATTCTTAAATGAGAAATTAGAGGATACTTTTATATTAAAAATGAGAAAAATCACTATCTTTCCAAAACAAATTAAAAGGTTTTATTATTTATTATCTATTTTTCTTAGGTCTTTAAAAATTGTGTTTAATAGCAACACAGAGCAAGGCTAGTAAAAGTCCAATTAAGATGCTAAAAACAAACCCAGAGCACCATAAAATGCTGTTGAATTAAAGAAGCAGAATCAGGCTCAGCTCACACTCGCCAACAGGGGTATGCCCATTGAATACTTACAGGTCCAACAGAATGTGCTGCGTGGCAAAAATATAAAAGGGGCCTTCTTTCAAATAAGGCATAGAAGGCATTTCAAAGACGTGAACTGTGCATGAACCCTCATCTCTCCTTAAGAATAAAGCAGAAGTACTTCTGGGAACTCAACTATAGTGAGCTGGCACAAGAGAATAGAAGGCCAGTGCACACCCAGGCAGCGAACTTCATGTAGTTTAAATCCCACAAGTCCCAGCCACTTCTCCTATTTTAAAGATATCAGCCTCCTGGCCTGCCAGTGAGTCCCACACTTGGATTAAGGGACTGACACTCTCATTAAAGACAAACAGAGAATCTTATAAGGGAAACACATAAAGCCAATCAACTGCTAATAATTAAGCGTAGATTAATTTACCATAGCAGGAAGCAGAAAGCTGGGTGCTAAGGGGCAGGATACTGCATAGCTAAATGCAGTGAGGAAGAAACTAAAGAGGGAAAGAGAAGTATGAATCACTGACTGAGACCCTGTAGAAGGGAGACTTGAGCCTTAAGGAGTATTGGACAGCAAGGAGGGAGATCCCTAAAAAATGGTATGAGAACAAAAAAATAAGCCTCACTGACTTCATCATTTTTTTCCTGCATCCTTCCCATGTTGCCTGTGGTAACTGTGCTGAACGTTGTCCATACCTATCAAGTTATAATATCAGTGAGGTATAATGAAACAAGGTAAATACGTGATTCATTACGTGTAGCTTTAAATACATATGAATAACTAGAAAAGTAATTATTCTAAAGTTAAACCTTTCGTTTCTGAACATGCGCTTCTGAGTCTGACATCTCAGTAAATTTCAGTTTGTTATTTTTAAGTTACTGGTCACTAACAGCCTATAGCCAACGGTAAAGTCCCCATCAAATCACCCAACTCCACTACAACCAATTTATCAAAACATATACATTATCACTATACCTATCACTCACACAAGAACTTACCAGAATTAATAAGAACTAAACTGCTTTGAAGGAACTATCAGGAAAAAAAATCATATCTAATACTGGCAGAAGCAAAATAATAAACATTACATATTCCAAGAGACCAATCAACAGACTTCTAAGGGACCACTTAATACTACTTATTCTAGGAGGCCAGCTTATGAGTCTGCCAGTAAAGGAAATATCTCATAGAATTGTTCCAGATATGACCTAGACTTTAGTGGAAAGTGGGGCAGAACCCATTAAGGTGCTGATGTCATTGAACAGGTTTAAGAAATAAGGAATCCTCACTTTGTGTCTGTACATGTCAATGACATAGAATGTCTCTAAAACTGCAGATGAGGCTTTATCTTCTGAGACTGAAGTTCAAAAGAAGAAAAATGTAGTGGACACAATAATCCATCTGTTAAAAACACCAAAATCCTGAGGTCTGAGTGACTGCAGAGTTCTGGGGACCCCCAAGCCCATTTATGAAAAGCGCATGGTTAACATCATACTCAATGATGAAAACTGAAAGCTTTTCCTCTAAGATCAGGAACAAGGCAAGGATGCCTGCTCTCACCACTTCCGTTTAACATAGTATTAAAAGTCCTAGCCAGAGCAAGTAGGCAAGAAAAAAATCAAAAGGCATCTAAACCAGAAAAGAAGAAGTAAAATGACCTCTGTTCATAGATGACATGATCTTATATGTAGAAAACTCTAAAGGTTACAAACACACACACACACACATACACACACAGAACTAATGAATTCAGCAAAGTTGTAGTACACAAAAGCAACATACAAAAGTCAGTGTGTTCCTATACACTAACAATGAAATCTGAAAAGGAAATTAAGAAAACAATTCCATTTACAATGGAATAAAAAAGAATAAATACTTGGGAATAAACCTTACCAAGGAGGTAAAAGACTTGTATACTGAAAATTACAAAACATTGCTGAAAGAAATTACAGAAAACACAAATACATGAAAAGACATCTCATGTTCATGGATTGGAAAACTTAACGTTGTTAATAAGATGTCCATACTACCCAAAATGATCTACAGGTTCAGTGAAATCCCTACCAAAATTCCAACGGCATTTTTTGCAGAAATAGGAAAATACACCCTAAAATTCATATGGAATCTCAAGGGACTCCAAAGAGTGAAAACAATTTTGAAAAAAAACACAGAAGGACACACTCATACTTTCCGATTTCAAAACCTACCACAAAGCTATAGTACAAAACAGTATGGTACTGGCATAAAGACAAATAGACAAATGGAATAGAACAGACAGTCCTGAAATAAACTCTTATGTATATGGTCAAATGAACTTTAGCAAGGGTGCCAAGACCACTCAGTGAAGAACTGTCTCTTCAACAAATGGTGTTAGGAAAACTGATATCCACATGTAAAGGAATGAAGCTGGACCCTTAACTTATACCATATACAAAAGTTAACCCAAAATGGATTAAAGACCTGACCATAAGACCTAAAACTATATAATTCCTAGAAGAAAACATAGGGGAAAATCTTCATGACATTGGACTTTGCAATGATTTCTTGGATATTATACCAAAAACACAGGCAACAAAAGCAAAAATAGAGAGGTAGACTACATCAAACTTAAAAACTTTTGTGCATCAAAGGACACAATCAACAGAGTGAAAGGCAACCTACAGAGTGGGAAAAAATATTTTCAAATGTATCTCATAAGGGGTTAATATCCAGAATATATAAAGAACTTCTACAACTCAACAACAAAAAAATCAAATAACCCAATTAAAAAATGGGCAAAGGACCTGAACAGACATTTCTCCAAAGATGATATATAAAATGGCTAACATGCATTGAAAAGATGCTCAACATCACTAATCATCAGAGAAATGCCCATCAATGGATGAATAAACAAACTGGTATACACACACACACACACACACACACACAATGGAATATTATTCAGCCTTAAAAAGGAAGGAATTCTGACACATGCTATAACATGATTGAACCTTAAGGACATTATGCTAAATGAAATATGCCAGTCACAAAAAAAGACAAACACTGTTATGATTCCATTTACATGAGGTATCTAAAATAGTCAAATTCCTAGAAACATAAAGTATAATGGTGGTTACCAGTAACTGGGGAGAGGAGAAAAAGGGTATAGAGTTTTAGATTTACAAGATGAAAAAGTTCTGGAGATCCGTTTCACAACAATGTCAATATACTCAACACTACTGAATTGTACACTTAAAAATGGTTAAAATGGTATTTTTTTTACCACATTTTTACCAAAACTGGTTAAGATGTTAATTTTACATGTCTTTTCCTTTTTTTCTTTTTTTTAAAGAAAAAGCATTAAAACATTTGTTCAGCACAAATGAGACCTGTGATCTCAGCATTTTCAATCTCACATGGAAGATGAGAAATAAACACAGAGAACCTGAGTAGGTAATGGCCTCTTATTAGGCTGCCAAAGCAAACACACTAAAAGCTTTACTAAGAAGCAAGATAAACTACAGTTCAACTAGTATTTTCCTGAATGTGCTTCCAACTGATATGACTGATGCAATCACTTGGGAGTTCATTCTATCCCAAGGTAATTCCTCCTAACCCAAACAGGATGTCCAGATGAAGGCATTCCCCGACTACTCTTCAGACCCATAATTCCACTGGCCAGGGTAAGATTCCTATCTGTTTTGTTCTTGGGAAACACTGTTCTTTGTTAAGATATTGTATCTCTCCATGTTCTTGGTGTTAAGTGCCCTTTCTCTTACGGCGATGATAACAGATAGTAGTTTGGGTTGGCATACATGTGTGCATGCAAGTGTGTATTTTGTTTGTTTGTTTTTGTTTTTTTTGCGGTACGCGGGCCTCTCACTGCTGTGGCCTCTCCCGTTACGGAGCACAGGCTCCGGACGCGCAGGCTCAGCGGCCATGGCTCACAGGCCCAGCCGCTCCGCGGCATGTGGGATCTTCCCGGACCGGGGCACGAACCCGTGTCCCCTGCATCGGCGCATCGGCAGGCGGACTCTCAACCACTGCGCCACCAGGGAAGTCCTGCAAGTGTGTATTTTATAGATCTATGAAATTAAAAAGAAAAAATCTGGGAACCACTGTTGTAGATAAAGTCCTCTTGGACCAAAGCTTTGGAGAGTCTTTTAACCTTATGAATCTATGATTCTAAAGGTCACAGTCCTCAGGACTTCCCTGGTGGCACAGTGGATAAGACTCCGTGCTCCCAATGCAGGGGACCCGGGTTTGATCCCTCGTCAGGGAACCAGATCCCACATGCATGCTGCAACTAAGAGTTTGCATGCTGCAACTAAGAAGCCCATGTGCCAAAACTAAGGAGCCCACGAGCCGCAAATAAGGAGTCTGCCTGCTGCAACTAAGACCTGGCTCAACCAAATAAATAGATAAATATTTTTAAAAAATAAAAATATATGTCACAGTCCTCTAGAGAAGGGTTTCTCATGGTAATTGCCAACATTGGTGTTGGCTCTTGGCTACAGTTTTCTTTTGCATAGCATTATTTCCTTATTAAAAGTACTTTTATTATTTTATTTTCTGCTTCTTATAACTCTGTAAAATAGTTATGGTACATATTTTTAATGTGTCATTTACAAATAAACTGAGAGGCAGTATGGCATAGTGTGATTAAAAGTTCAAGCCAAGCTGCTGGGTTTGGACTTCTAGCTCTGTCCTTATTAGTTATATATGGTCTTGGAAAAACAATCTCTCTGGGCCTCAGTTTCCTTATCTGTAATATGGGGACAATAATAGTTTTTACCTCATAGCGTTGTTGTGAAAATTAAATGAGTTAACGTATGTAAAACGCTTAGAGCAATGCCCGGCACAAGTCAGAGCTCAAGAAATGATAGTCATTATGTAAAGGATCCTGTGACTTGCTCCACATCACACACTGACACTGCCAACAAAGTTAGGATTATGACGAGGATTATGCTCTCTGCTGAGATCCTTCAACCTGACCCACACAAACTCTTCTTCCCATTGGTCCAATATTATAAAGGTAATGTACAGGTATTTTGGGGCAAATTATTGCTCTGGGCTCTTCTCAGTCACCTTACATTAGGTTCCTGGGCCCAATTCAACATGTGTGCGTATGGAGGCTTCCCCACACCAACAGGCAATTCCTGGACGCCATCAGGGTGCCTCAGAATTCAACTCAATTCTGACACTACCCAGAGATAGAATCAGATTCCACAGGCTCAGTCCTACAAAACCACCTCCGCTTCAGACACCAGTCGCAAGCCCAGTTTGTTACCTGTGCTTCTGACCAACTGGCTATAAACTAGAGGTTCCCATGACTCCCCCTTTGGGTTCAATTAATTTGCTAGAATGGCTCACAGAACTTAGGAAAACCTGTTTATTAAATCTAGTTTACTAACTAGATTACCAATTTATCACAAAGAATATGAATCAACAACCAGACAAAGAGATACATAGGGTGAACTCCCGAACAAAGGGACCTCTGTTCCCATGGAGCTGGCGGCCCAGCACAGTGGCACATGGAAGCATTCTGGTTCCCCAGCGTGGAAGCTCTCTGAACCTCATCCTTTTGGGTTTTCATGGAGGCTTCATTACATAGGCACAGTTGATTAAATCATTGACCACTGGGGGTTGATTCAACCTCCAGCCCTATTCCCAACCCCAGAGGTCAGGGGGCAAAACTGAAAGTTCCCACCCTCTAATCACATGGTTGACTTCATTGGCAACCAGCTCCCATCCTTAGGTGCTTTCCAAAAGTCACCTCATAAACATAACCAAGGACACCTTTATCATTCAGTACTTAGGAAGTCCATGGGTTTTGGAGGCTGTGAGCCAGGAACTGTGGACAAAGGCCAGATATATATGAGAAATATATTTTGGTCATCTGAATGATCAAATATTATTTCTTATAAAACACAATATGGCACACCTCTACAAGCAGAATCCGACTGTTGAGTCCCTCACAATCTGACCCTGCCATTTCAATGCTGCAGGTTTGTTTACAATCGAAAACTGTCTTCTTTCAGACATTTTTCAGATGGAAAACGTTTGCACAACTCGAAACTTGACGCACTTAACGCTTTAAGAACTTGTAATATTAATAAGCTCTACCACTTTCAGTAGCCTCTCTCTCAAGCATGCTTTCTGAAATGCTCAGCTTTGCATTCCCAAGTAGCTGCTGTGTGATGAGCTAAACAGAGATAACCCAAGCAGAATAGGAAAAAGAAACACTTTGAAGACACACTAAAGCAAGACTTAAAATGATACAGCACCACTGGGGACTCAGAGAAATCACAGCAGCAGATAAACCTAGGGAGCATTGATGAGCACCTGGAGTATTTCTTTCTGAAGAGAGGATGGCAGGTGCACACAGTGCCAAACTCAGCACATGGAGGCTGCAGCTGCAAATCACAGGCCAGCGTGCACAGCTGGTGGGGACCCGCTGGCTAGATGGTAATTATTGGTCAGTCATCTTCAGCTACAAAGGCTAAGGTGTAGCTCATTACATCTGTATTCTTCAACCGGTTATTTATCTCGGTGCTAAGGTGACAGTTAGCCTAGAGGCATGTTTACCCATCTGCCTAAAAAATAAAAATAGAATCATACACAAAGGGCTTAATAAAATTTGTATTGAGTCCTATGATAGATTGTCTCTTCTCAATCATCTTTGTACCTTACCATAGAAAAGTCCCTTAAAATCTGAGAGCAAAGTTAGATAAGTTTTTATGAAGTCTGAAAGTAGGGGCTGGTCTTTTTGTTTGTTTGCTTTTACCCTGAGCAGCCACTCTTCCTCGATAGGGCCATGTGCTTTGGGAGAAGCACTAGGTCCAGCGGTGGGTCCTGTGAGGTCTCAGCCAGTTTGTGCACGGCACCCCCTGGCAATGGTCACAAGCCCAGCAGTGGGCATGTGGCCTAGGCTTGCCAATCAAATCGAAGGGAAGGGATAATCCATGTGTAGGGGAGAGGTATTATCTTAGTGTTGGCATCTATTGGTTATCTTTTCCCCATTAGTTGAGTTTTCCTGTAGGTTGAATCATTTTGTACTGTATCCTGCACATTTTTAATATTACGAGATTATGAGTCTTGCTTAAATCCTAAGGAAAATGTTAATATTTGTTTTGGCCAGCAATCAACCTGGTTGGATTCAAATCACAAGTCCCAACCAACCCTTCTGTGAGGTATGGTTTAAGTATCAGTTCCACAGTCAAGCCTTTGCAGAGGTATTAGGATCTGTCTGGCATGAGCGCTACCCAGTGGCCAGTCTAGGCCCCGGACAGAGATTTATCTCATAGTCGATTCTAATAGTTTTTGGTATGCTGTTCAGGATCAGATCCATGCATGTGGCTCTCTGCTGTTGTCATTGCCAGCACCAACATCACAAGATTGCCTGGCAGCTGGGGTCTGAGAGAAGGGAGGGAAATTTTTTAAAGGAGGAAGTTTCTATCCCTCTTTCTCTGAGTGTTAGAAGAGTGTTCTCCTCTCCCACTCAAGTCAAAACTGGAGGGTTTCTCCTGGAGCTCTCTCTGTCCATGCCTGGTGCCCACATCCAGGTGTGGGCTACACTCCGTCCAGGCCAGGGGACACTAATGGCGGTACTTCAAATCCTGGTCTTCTCTAATCCACCTGCTACTATTGACTTTCAGAGTCCTCAAATTGCTGTTCCACGAGTTCTAACCAGGTTTTTAGCTGCATTCAGTGGGAGACACTTGGCCAAGTGTGCTTACTCTGTCTTATGCAGAAATGGAGCTCTCCAGAGGTAAATATTTTTGAACGTAGTAGTCATGTATGATTATAATTGTGTCTTATAGAAGAATAGAAAATCCATAACTCCATCGATATTTTTTAGGGTGAGATTCAAGTAGGCTTTTAGGTTAAAAAAAACAGTAATCTGGTTCACAGAAAAATATTAAGTAACTCTACAGGTGTTACTGGAATGTGGTAAAAATCATGCAGTGGTATACAAATGTCAGAAGTTTGAGAAATACTTATCTACAGGATAGAAGCCACTTTATTTTTAGAACTACTTCTACATAGTTCTATTTTTATAATAGCATTATTATTTTTAATTATAAATAAATATAAACTACATATGAACCTGCTTATATTATTTGTTTTATTAACTGACCTTATAGTTTTGTCCTTCCGGCTATTAATAGTCTACAGAATCCTGGGAAAGAACAAAGAAGGTCATTCAGGGACCTGTAAACAAAGCCTTCCTAGGGAAGATGGGTCTGAGGGATTCCCAAAGGACAGAAGGTAGAAGGGAGTGTTACACACAGATTAGGCAGTAAATGAAGAAGGCATGGATTCAGAAGTTACCTTCTTCTTTTAGAAGTTTGCTGAGGGAGCAGGTGTTGCTCCTAGCCTGGGTTTGGGCCCCAGGCCTCTTAGCCTGGATCTTTGTACCTGAGCCCACCTGGCCAATGCTGTGGCCACCAGGATGTCTGGGCAATTCATGGGCATCAGAGAGGGCCATGGTGACAGATGACAGCAAGGAGCCATGCAATCTACCGCAACTCTTTCACAGCTTGACTGTACATTAATTCAACCTCCCTAACAAAGTCTTCCAAAATATGAATGGACTCTCCTGAGACCACATTCTCCTTCACTAATGTTTTACTTGACAAGGTCCTGCTAAGTGTTATCAGAAAATCTACCCAGTTTCACTATTACTATGACATCTGAGGCTGAAGAAAGTGATGAAACTGTCTAGACTATCCTCAAGTTTACATACAGTGAAAAGTACCCAGATGAGGCATCCCTCTAGGAAATATTCTCCCAGAAAAATCTAGAAGATAATGATGTCTCAGACATTGAAAAGAATTATTAGCATTACAGGCAGAAGAAAACCTTGGTATAGTGATGATCTCTACTTTAGTGACAGCTGTGCAAGAAAAATCAAATGAAATGGCAGATCAAATAAAAACTATAAGAGAAGAAAAAAAGAAACAAAAAGAAAAAGAAGCAGAAGCAGCTGAAAAGCAATTATTTCATGGCACTCCTGTTACAATTGAGAATTCCTTAAGCTGGAAGGCCAAGTTTGATGTAGAACTCTCGGAAATTAAAAATGTTAAAATAATCTTTAGGGACAATTTTTGGCCATTCACATTTTGCATGTCAGTTTCTTTTCCCGTTAATATTCTAATGGTATTCCCAGTCGTCTGCGTTTGGAAATGGCTGAAGTTGTGAGTGATACGAGAGACACCCAGCCGCTGAGCAGGAGTCTGATGGCCACATTTGTTAACCTTCCAGCCATTATTAAATGACTCAATCTAATGAGCCAAGTAATCTCTTTCTGTATAAAAGTCTATTAAACAAATTATAGGGTCTTGGGTGCAACTCACCAGCCAATGAAAATCTCATGCATATATGAACATTTTTCTTCAAATAATAAAAAACAATTAGAATAAATTTAACATCAGTTGGTATTGAATTGTTTTAAAAGTTAAATTTTTTGACAAAAGTGGCACTAACTTTGAAAACAAAATAAGATTAAAACAACCACAACAAGGATAACTGGATAGGCCCACCTTTATTGCTATATTGGGGTTCCAGGTAAGATTTGAAAAATCCCAGACCATTTGGTGCCCTTAAAAAAAAAAAATCACAAAACGTCAAGCAGTTCCCACTCTATCCTCAGCACTTAGCCATTGAGAGACAGCAGTCAGTGTTCAAGCTCCACAGCAGCTACGCTACCATGAACTCTGAGACTCCCCTGAAGAGGGAGCTGTGACTATGGCAAAAGACTCAAAGGCTGGGATGGAAGCTCTGTGAGGGTAGAGGTTTTTTTGCTTTCATTTTGTTCACTGACTTATTTCCAGCCCTAGCCCCTAGAACAGGATTGGAACATCATAGATGCTCAATTAATATTGAAAAATAAAAGGCTGTCCTGAAAGGTCCTTTTGGTCCTCCCAAAGTTGGGAGCAACCGATACAAAGAACATTCTGAATTTGGTATATATCAGTGGGGTCACTGATTGGCAAGGTTGGACAGTCTTCCTCCTTAAAATCAAACCCTCCTTTCACCTTTAAATGCATATTTCCATAGCTCCTTATAATCTGGAACATACCCTCTAGCACAATTAAGAAAAAGGAACAGAATATTCACTTTTCTAGACTGGGAGACACAGCCGCAACCAATCAGGATGTCACTAGAACCTACAAGGAGGCGCTGTGTGGTAGGCACAGTCCGCCCAGTCACTAGAGAGAGCACCGTGACTTTCTGGCCCACGTTGGGGTCATTGTAATGTTCTAACGTAAAGATAAACCTCAGTAATTCTCATTGTAAATCTAATGAGAAGAGTGGCCTTATTTTACATTTTTACAAATCTTTTTAGTGTCTGGAATAAGGAAGAGAGTCTGAATTCAGTTGATTGTACATCATGAAGTCTTTGGAAAACTCCACCTCATACTCATACACAAGTATGTTTTAATATTGTTATGAAAATAGCTTTGACTCCCAAAAGGGTCTCAGGGGTTCCTGGGCCACAATTTAAGACATTGTTGTAAAAGACTTTGCCTTCCAATGTGGGTTCCATCCCTGGTCGGGGAGCTAAGTTCCCACATGCCTCACGGCCAACTCATGGTCAAAAAACCAAAACATAAAACAGAAGCAGTACTGTAATAAATTCAAAAAAGACTTTAAAAATGTTTCACATCAAAAAAAAAGATACGTACACTAAGAGTACACTAATGTTCATAACTCTGATGCACATTCAGAAGGGATTCTCAAACAAGGAAAGAGAGTTCAAGAAGATGGAGAGAGGAAAACATAACTACCTGTAGCCACACTTTACAGTAAAGCCAAAACATTTTATCAGCATACTCGCTGTTACTTTAAATGATGCTTACTCTTTGTACTTTACCATATTTCAACAGGAAATGAACTGTTATTTGAAGAAAAGAAAAGCCAGTATTTCTCTCTGACAAGACAAACCCCAGAACAAAAACCATGCAGTATAACTCCTTCCAGTTGCTATATAAATGTCGATTGTTAATTTACATTTACTTTTTAGACCATCACTTGTGACATTCTAATTATAAGACCTGTAAGTCACCTTTCTCCTGTCTTTTCTTCTCTTCAACAACTTCCTGCTGACTGTCATTCAAACCAATCAGTTCCAACCTGCTGCACAGTTCAGTCTTCTGTCTGCATGTTTCTACCAATAGAAATTAAATGGTAATCTACAAATCAACTCAGTTCTAAAGATGTACTGTTCCTTAGCTAGATTCAGGTGATTTCTATCTACTACAAACAATTCATAAAGATGTAAAACAGTTGTATTCATTTAAGTACGGTGAAGAAAAAAATAATTATTTATGAATCTCACATCATCTCACATCATTATTTTTCCCAAATTTAAGAAGACACACGATTTCAAATTTTCCTTTCCACAAGCAAGCAGAAACAGTATTATGGTGACTTTTTCAGGCAATATTTGGCTTTATTATCTTATTATTTAAATCCACACCCACCTTAGCAAACCTAAGTTTACTACTAGGCCAGCACCCCACTGATCAACAGCACATGCTCTGGAGCAGAGGACCTGGGTTTGAATCCTGAAGCTGCACTTGCAACGTGACTGAGCAAGTTACTTAATCTGTGCCTCACTTTTCTCAGCTTTTAAAATGAAGATAATAACAGCATCTGCCTCATAAGTGGATGACAGGATTAAATGAGATAATGAATAAATGAGTAAAGCACTTAAAACTCTGCCTAACACATAATAAATAGTCAATGTTAACTTCTGTTTTTGTATATTTGTCTTCTAAAATAGTCACAGCAGGGACTTCCCTGGTGGTCCAGTGGTTATGAACCCACCTTCCAATGCAGGGGACGCAGGTTTGATCCCTGGTCAGAGTACTAAGATCCTACATGCCGCGGGGCAACTAAGCCCGTGTGCTGCAACTACAGAGCCCATGCGCTCTGAAGCCAGTGCACCACAACTAGAGAGAAGCCCGTGCACTGCAACAAAGAGCCCGTATGCCACAACGAAAGATCCCGCATGTTGCAACTAAGACCTGATGCAACCAAAAACGAATAAATGAATTTTTTTTAAAAAAAGAAAGAAAAAAACGTCACAGCAGACAGAATAGTCCATAATAAAGAGCCCCAGAACAATACAGGAGGAAAATATTAAAAAGAGATGGCTGTTTTAGCGTCCTTCCTTTTTTTGAAAAATAAATAAATTGGGGCTTCCCTGGTGGTGCAGTGGTTGAGAGTCTGCCTGCCGATGCAGGGGACACGGGTTTGTGCTCCGGTCCAGGAGGATCCCACATGCCGCAGAGCGACTGGGCCCGTGAGCCATGGCCGCTGAGCCTGCACGTCCGGAGCCTGTGCTCCGCAATGGGAGAGGCCACAACAGTGAGGGGCCCGCATACCGCAAAAAAAATAAAAAAATAAAATAAAATATTTATTTATGTCTGTGTTGGGTAGTTACTGTGCACAGGCTTTCTCTAGTTGCAGTGAGCGGGGGCTACTCTTCATTGCGCGTGGGCTTCTCATTGTGGTGGCTTCTCTTGTTGTGGAGCATGGGTTCTAGGTGCACGGGCTTCAGTAGTTGTGGCACGCAGGTTCAGTAGTTGTGGCTCTCGGGCTTAGTTGTTCCGTGGCATGTGGGATCCTCCTGGACCAGGGCTCGAAACCACGTCCCCTGCATTGGCAGGCGGATTCTTAACCACTGAGCCACCAGGGAAGTCCCCTTCCTTCTTAAAGTAGGTAGTTGTCTGTATTACCTAAGAAAGTGCTGACAAGTCATAGAAAAGATAGCAAAGACATTTTCAAAACTATTATGATTCTATGAAGGAAGAAAAAAAGAAACTCAAGAAGACTTGTCCTTCAAAATAAAGGAATCTTTACAGAAAATGTGACATCACTATCTAGAAACAAGAGAATTGTGCATCCTTTTTGACATAGATATACTTTTATGGGTAAGATGAAACTATCATAGTCCAAAGACAGCTGTTTATTCATACATACCTGTAAGCATCATTTACACCGTAAGATATGTAGTAAGAGTTGAAGGTGTATAACACTATTCTCACACATAGTCTAGCAGCATACTCTGAGAGAAATGAAACTCAAAGCCAAAAAGAAAACATTCATGAAAAAATTTAAAAATCCTTGCCATCAGGGTTGACCTTATTCAAAATGGTTTAACTCTTGCAGTGTATCAGAAAAAAATTTCATCTGTGGAAGGTTGGTACATAAAAATGCTAACTGGGATACATAAGAAAATTATAGCTAACATTTACTGAACACTCACTATGCTCTGGGCATTATTCCAAGTTTTTATATAGATTAATTAATCTTCAACATCACTATGACATAGGCATTTTATTGTCCCCACTTATACCCAAGGAATTGAGGCACAGAGAAATTAACCTGCCCAAACGTCAAGTTAATAATGGCTAGTCAGGGACTTCCCTGGTGGCACAGTGGTTAAGAATCCGCCTGCCAATGCAGGGGACACAGGTTCGATCCCTGGTCCGGGAAGATTCCACATGCCGCGGAGCAACTAAGTCTTTGCGCCACAACTACTGAGCCTGCGCTCTAGAGCCCACGAGCCACAACTACTGAGCCCACGTGCCACAATTACTGAAGCCTGCTCGCCTAGAGCCCGTGCTCTGCAACAAGAGAAGCCACCGCAATGAGAAGCCCGTGCACTGCAACGAAGAGTAGCTCCCACTCGCTGCAACTAGAGAAAGCCCACGCACGCAGCAACGAAGACCCAACGCAGCCAAAAATAAATAAATATATTAAAAAAAGAAAAAAATAATGCCTAGTCAAAAACAGTTTGGCTCCTAAGCCCAAGTTTTTAACCAGCAGGCAAAGAAGAAGACATAACATACACTTATATTATCTGGGAGGGGCGGCTAAGTTTCAGATAGGCTTTGGTTATCTATAATGTTTGAATTATTGACAATAAGCATGTATGGACTTATGTAATTTAAAATTTTTATATCTCGTAAATTTAGTTACACCTTTTATTGGATTTTCTGTGGAATTCTATTTGATTATCACCTGACACACAATCTGCACTTGGTTAAATGAACAGGATCCCCAGGGTGAGCCTAACATCACAGCAGCTGGCAATATCTGGAGAGCGAGAAGGGGTTGCTAACACTCTTGAGAGGTCATGACAGACACAGTCTCTATCCAACCACCAGTAAGCTTCAAGACCTACCCTAGACTTGTTTCAGTATAGGTGCTGGTCTCCAGGTCCCATCTTTTTCTTCAAATATAGCTGTGTCCCCTCTTAGCTTAAGTAATTCACAGCCCTCAGAAATTCACAAGGGTAAGAAAGGTGGTGAAAGCTCAGAATGGCAGTAAAACAAAGATAGTGACTGATCACTGATCACTCACTCTAATAGTATACCAACCTTGGCCACCTATTACAGACTGGTCATACATAATACTATCGTGAATAGTTTTCATGAATAACTTTTTATTATAGTTTTATTTCTTACTCATTAAACAAGTTTTTTCCATCTTCTTCCATATTATTCCACAGTCATTGGTTAGGTTTCCTCTTCTCTATTACCTACAGTGGAAAAAAAATCTGTAAGGTCGGGCTGATATATAGTAAGAGAAAAGCAATTTCATGAATTTTATTTATAAATTCTAAAACAGGATCAGTGTATTACAATGCCATTTAGTGAAATCCCCACAAGTCCTCAAAATTGAGGTAAAAGAGTAAAAAAAAAAATAGCTGTGATCTTTTTTTCAGCTAAGAGCAACCAGACAGTCATTTATGAAGAGGCTGATGGAAGTACGAAAGGTTTACTTCCTGAGAAATGCACTTCTGCATTTGTTTTAGGTTTTAAAGATTATACACTGTCTTTGCATATAACTTGAAACTGTCAGAAAAACCAAAACAAATTCATGGCAACAAAAATAATTGTGTTTCAAAAGCCAAAATTCTTTTTGTATAAATGAAATATGTTAATAATGAAAGATGCCAGGAGGTGACATCTTTGTGTTAGACGGGTTCATGACTTTTAGGTAAGCAGCATGCATTCTATACGCAAGGACACTGCATTAGTCAAAGTTATCTAGAATGTAGAATTTGGACAAATTACATGTATAATCAATTTTTAGGTTTCTGACACTTTATTGAGGAGGCAGGACTCAATAAGCTTGAGATTAATACACCGTCTGCCACCATGTAACAAGATGAAAAACTCTCTATTTTGCTATCCTAATAACTAACACAAGAATTCCTCTTAGAAGAAGCCTTCTTTGTGAAAATATGTTCCCTCATAGGGTCCCCCACCACTCACGTTCCCTTGGGGTGGACGGTTCCCTGCAGAATGCCTGTCAAGATCCCAGAATGACTGTCAAGAAAGGGAAATTGCTTTACACTAGACAAGGGGAAGAACTTGTTATTTTATTTCTGAAAGAGAGAAGGATGATGAGGAGAGGGAAAGGAAGAGGAGAAAAGAATAGTTAGTACAGTGGAGCAAAGCTGGGGTTACGTGGGGGTGAAGTTCTCCAGTCAAGGGAAGTCTGGAACATTTTCAGAACAGGGGTGCCTTAATAGAAGTTGTATTAATGCAATATAGGGCTTACCCACCTCTATTTTGCCTCCTTTCTTCAGTTAGGTGTACTAAAAACACAAATGCCCTCTATGAATAGGGCCTTTCTGAGAATCAGAGAAGGAGCCAAGTATCACATCTGAGGGCACCATGGTGCACATCAGAGGCACAAAGCAAGAAAAATAGGTGCCTAGGAGGCAGAAGCAATTGCAAGATGATAAAACCCAGGAAATGCACAAATATTTTCAGGAAGAGAAGAGCATATAACTTCCACATTCTAGGTTGGGGGTGTGAGGCAACCTCATCCAGGAAGCTAAGCTGACATTGTATGGATGGGTGTTTTACATCCATAAAATTTCCCTCTTTACCTTTTTTTCTGGGGGGGGGGGAAGGGGGCGCGCCACGTGGCTTGTGGGATCTTAGTTCCCAACCAGGGATTGAACCCACACCCTCGGCAGTGAAAGCACAGAGTCCTAACCACTGGACCGCCAGGGAATACCCCTCTTTCCTATCCAAACAGCCTTACTTTCAATATGAGAACACCAAACCATTAAAATTAACTTAATTACTTTTAAATCCAAGTTATTTGAATTAATTCTGGATGTTCTCCAAAAGCTGACCAAAATAATCAGTTCTATACTGAGCACCTAGGATACACTAACTACACAGAAGTTAGGCTTAAAAGCCCTATGAAATAGCTATTAATTTGAAGAGTAATGACTTCAATAATTATGATGGTGATCTTGAAAACTGGGAAATTATAATAGGTCAGCTTAATTCTGCAAACTTAATAAGACTACACACATTCAAATATTTTCCATCTAGGTACCACTTATATTATTTATACTACTGTGATATACTTTTGAATGGGGGGGATGGAAATTCAGATATATAAAACAAATCACTGCAGCAGGAACTAAAAATGTGGATGACATCCCTTTAAACCATCATTAGAAATAAAGTCCCTAACAAGCACATTCCAAGTGTACCTATCATGAGTGAAACTTGCTGAACTCTCAGGCTTTGTGGCATGTGCAATGCAAGAGTATAGGATGTAGAGTAACAGAGACCAGTTATCATCACGGTGGCCATACCAGACCTTTTGCAAGTAATTTAACTTCTCTGAGCCTGTTTTCTCATCTACTTCAGAGCACTGGTGTAAGGATTAAATGAAAATGCAGGTAAAATGCTAGCATGCTGCCTGGCACGTAGCTGATGACTAAAAAATGTTTAGTTTCCTTCCTTTATCTTTCTACCTTTAGTTTAGAGTAATTTTCAGGGATTGAGGAGAAAATCCATTCCTGAAAACTTTACTCAACTTACTTTTATTCTGCCAAATAACGATGATGATGATGGCTGCTGATAACACTTATATAGCCTTTAATGTGAGCCAGACACTCATCTAAGCACTCTAACATATATTAACTCATTCAATTCTCACAATAACTGTGAGTAGGTATTATCTTTATTCCCATTTCACAGACACCGAAACGGAGGTACAAATAAGTTTGACAGCTAATAAGTGGCAGAGCTAGGATTCAAACCCAGGTTTCTGCTCTTAAGAAATACTAGCATCGGGACTTCCCTGGTGGCACAGTGGTTAAGAATCTGCCTGCCAATGCAAGGGACACGGGTTCGAGCCCTGGCCCGAGAAGATCCCACATGCCGCGGAGCAACTAAGCCGGTGCGCTGCAACTACTGAGCCCACGTGCCACAACTACTGAAGCCTGCACGCTCTAGGGCCCGCCTGCTGCAACTAATGAACCCACATGCCTAGAGCCTGTGGTCCACAACGAGAAGCCACCACAATGAGAAGCCTGAGCATTGCAACGAAGAGTAGCCCCCGCTCGCTGCAACTAGAGAAAGCCTGCGTGCAGCAACAAAGACCCATCTCAGCCCCTCCCCCCCCAAAAAAGAAAATCTAGCATCAGCGACTAACATCAAGGGGACGGCAGCAATGCCCTTTCTTTAAGAGATCTCTAATATTAATGTAGTCAGGTAGGGAATGTTCAGATGACTTACCAAGTAGAAAAGATCCATATTTTACGTAATTAAGGTTATCTAAAATATATATATATTATATATAGTTAAAATACAGATTTATATTATATATCTCAAAATATTTTAATATATTACATATTTCATGGTTTTAAAAGTTTAAAAAGTTGAACAAGAGAATATTAATAAATTTAAATCAGATAAAAATTTAACCAAGGGACATCCCTGGTGGTCCAGTGGTTAAGGCTCTGCACTTCTCTGCAGGGGGCACAGGTTCGATCCTTGGTCAGGGAACTAAGATCCCGCATGCCGCATGGCAAAAAAAAAAAGAACTTAACCGAGACTGTAGCTTTTTCAGCAAGGTCAGCCATGTGGTACATTCCAAAATATAAACATTTATTATCCTTTGTTGTATCTTGTCTGTAACTGCCTTCCCCATAAGCTCCTGGAGGACAGCAGTAGCATCTTATCTAACTAACTGTGAACAACAGTGATGTCTAAAAAAGTGCCTAGTGCTCACTAGGCGCTCAATATTGATGAAAGAATGAAAAGACTGGATATTAAACAAAGAAAAAGTTTTCAAGTCCATCTGTTATTTCCATTTACATTCTAAGGCACTAACACTCTAGGCTTATTTCCCACCACCCATTCACTCCTTAATTTTCCTACCAGCAAGTCCTTGCTGGATTTAAGTGTTTCCCTTGACCCAGTCACATCTTTGCTCATATTCCAATTTATGAGCTCATGTAACAAAATGTCTTATGACAAAAGGTCTCAAGTATACAATTAACCAGAAGACTCATGCATGAATGCATGCATGCAACATATTGTTATGGCACTTTATGGTTTTCAAAGTGCTTCCCCACATATCTCTCAGATGCCTCAAGACAACCCTGAGAGTAGACAAAGCAGGTGTGATAATCCAGGAAGCTACAGCTAATGCTGATTGTTTTGGAGTGAAGACATATTCTCATTGTCTCTGCCAAACAGCCAGTGGCTCAGAACCTGAGTTAGATGCTTTCTCGGTAATTGGGCAGAAAGTCTATGAAATGACATATTTTTAAGTCATAATGTCATAAATAATTTTTTAAATCAAAAACGATCAGTCATATCTAATTAAAGGAAAAACAGGCCAAAAGGCTTGGAAAATACAAAGGCAGAGGAAACTCACACAACTAAATAAGGCAAAAGTTTACATGCATCCACAACTAAATAAAGAGACCTCATATCGAATTTTAAGAAGAACACAATTAAATCTCTCTTGGCCACGAAGTTAGGAAGCTCAGCATAGACTGGTGGGAAGAGAGAGAGTGAGATTAGGTAGCAGGAAGTCTGGGTCTCAGTCCACACTCTGCCAATGAAGAGCTATGTGATCTCCAGTCCCACTCAAATTTAAAATTCTAAAATTGTGTACATATCACCAGGGTAAGTAATAATGCAAAAAGAAACATAAAACATTGTGCAGTATGGACAGCCCGAACAAGGGCTTAAGATCTGCTGACTTTACTGTTCTGAGATTCTAAGTTATTAGTTTGCCATGGGTTTTACCCATTAATGGCTCTGAATAATGTTTTAAGTTCAAATTCAGGACCTCTGAACAGAAACTGCAAAACAGACAGATTTACGATTTTCTGTGAAACACAAAGGGTGCTAGGACTGCATTTATACACTTTGACCTTGGTTCAGAATAATCTAGGTGGTAAATTCTAAGTTCACTTGCCAAATGAATCTTATAAGCTATTTATTAAAATGCTTTTTCAAAAAAAATGCTTTTTCAGCATTAGACAGAAATGTGGTCCATGGGTTTATTTTATTTTTTAAATATTTATTTATTTGGTTGCGCTGGGTCTTAACTGTGGCAGACAGGCTCCTTAGTTGCTGCTCACCAGCTCCTTAGTTGCAGCATGTAGGCTCCTTAGTTGCGGCTCCAGGGCTCCTTAGTTGCAGCTCACCGGCTCCTTAGTTGCGGCAGGTGGGTTCCTTAGTTGCTGCTCGCCAGCTCCCTAGTTGCAGCTCACCAGCTCCCTAGTTGCAGCAAATGAGCTCCTTAGTTGTGGCTCACCAACTCCTTAGTTGTAGCAGGCAGGCTCCTTAGCTGTGGCATGTGAACTCTTAATTGCGACATGCATGTGCGATCTAGTTCCCTGACCAGGGATCGAACCCGGGCCCCCTGCATTGGGAGCGCAGAGTCTTATCTACTGTGCCACCAGGTAAGTCTCGGTCCATGGGCTTATGAAGCTGTGTTTTACAAGTGTAAAAGTTCCCTATGTGATCCTCCCTCATGTCCCACCCCAGGTTAAACACTGTCCTGATTATTATCAAGAAAGTTAGAAATTTGCTTCTCTTTATTATGTTTCAAATAACATTCTGGTCTTAATTAACTACTTAATACGGAATAAAGAAAATACAACCTTAGTCAGATTGGGAATTCCTCCTCACCAAAAAATAAAATGACCTAAAAGCAATAGCATAATATGCTTACATTCTCACTTATCCACGATAAATATATACAAACAAAAGCAAGACCGAATCCCATTTAGTTTGTAGAGCAGCAGTGTCAGCCACAAAAATGACCTTCCATATAGCATGTGCTGGAGTTGCTATTTCATCACTGTGCTTAAATATAATCCTGGTTTTTATAATCTCCACATACGATTAATATTACTAATTGGTAGAGTTCAGTCTGCCAGCATTCATTCAAGCCATTTTTAAAGCATTAATTTGGTCATTACCAAGCACATTTTATAAATACCATACAACAATTTTATCAGCACAGAGCAGCAAATTATAATGGGAAGAGAACATTTACAAACATTTATAATACTTTTAGTAGATACCATGCTGTGTGAGGGGTTTTCATATATATTTGCTCAGTTAATTCTCACAATGAGGTAGACATCAGCAGCATTTTACAGATGAAGAATGGATACTCAAATGGTGATTAGATGACTAGTCCAGTATCATACAGCAAGAAAACAGCAGTGCCTAGGCCCAAGATAATCACTTTAAGTTGCCAGTAACTCCACATCAGCGGCAAACAACATGAGGTTTATTTAAGTAAAGTTTTGTGCCATGGTAAAACTTAGTTGGCAGACAGCAATATTCTAAGGCACTTTATATGCCTTGTTCAGGAGCTACTGAGCTGTAAATCTGTACTCCTTCTACAGAAACAGTATCTAATTTTAAAATTGAAACATAAAGACTTGTCACTACAGCTAGCTGTTTTTAGAGAAAACACTGTAAAGGAAACATTAATTCACTAAATAGAGTCAGTAACTGTTGTATAAACAAGCTATCTCTTGGTGACCATATCTAAACAAGCACCAAAAATTACTTGTGTCTTACAAACATAAAAGTATATTTTAAAAGAATTTTGAAATATTATATTAGAAAATGCTTCCTATAATCAAAGCTCTTCTTTTAAAAATTTAACTCTAAGTGAAATATCACTATTCATTACACTACAGATATAAGTGATATTATTGGTTTTCCCTGAAAATTCCCATAAAAAATAACATTTATAAAATAAACATTTTAGGAATGCTCTGAAATGGACAATACTAAACATATAATAAGATTTAGATAACTTGATGGACTGTATATCTGTGTCAAGCAATGAGAAGATATTTGGTCAAGATCTAACGCCTGCAGAGCTTTCCAACTCTGTATTGTTCTACCTTGTGATCTGGTTAGAGTATTCAAAGATACAAAATAGATGCAGATATTAAAAATATAAAATTGCATCAAATAATAAGACAACACCCTAATTAGGTGTAGTTAAGAGAGCAGGTTTAGGACTCAGATTGGCTGGATTAGAATCCCAGTGGGACCAAATTCCTAGCTCCATGACTCGGTTTCCTCACCTATCTCATACAATTATTAGGGAGTTACAATGTGTACAGAGTTCAGAAAACTCAGTGGCGTGAGGTAGGTGATCAATAAATGTTACCTATTATTTTTCTAGTATTATGTTGTGTAAAACATAAAATATACGGGCTTCCCTGGTGGTACAGTGGTTAAGAATCCGCCTGCCAATGCAGGGGACATGGGTTCGAGCCCTGGTCTGGGAAGAACCCACATGCGGCGCAGCAACTAAGCCTGTGTGCCACAACTACTGAGCCTGCGCTCTAGAGCCCGTGAGCCACAAATACTGAGCCCGCGAGCCTAGAGCCTGTGTTCTGCAACAAGAGAAACCACCGCAATGAGAAGCCCACTCGCGGCAACTAGAGAAAGGCCGTGTGCAGCAATGAAGACCCAATGCAGCCAAAAAAATAAATTAATTAAAAAAATATATATATATATATATACACACATGTAAAAAGACTAAAGACCTTTCATTATTGGGCTATTTTTCAAGTTTAGAAATTTAAAACATAATAAAGAGAAGCAAATTCCTAACTTTCTTGATAATAGTCAGGACAGTGGTTAACCTGCGGTGGGACATGAGGGAGGATGATGTAGGGAACTTTTCCCCTTGTAGGATGTTACTCCAGCTTTTGTTTTACTAGTCTTTAAAATGTACATATGTTTTAAAATGTATTTCACGTATGTCATATTTCACAATTTTAAAAAATTGGAAAAGTAAAAGTTAATACATTTCTAAAGAATAATAATGAGAAAGCATTATTTAACCTTAGGAGAGGATGAGAGGAAAAAAACAACAACAACAAGAAAACAATGCTTTATCATTCTAAGTGTTCCAGGTACTTCAGATTATGTATGCAACAGTTTAGCTCAGTCAAGGAAAGATTTCCATTGGATTCCACTCAATCCTAAGAGACATTTTTCTCTGTGGGTCAGTTGTTTTAAAGGGTGTCATTGATTCACTAGGAGCACCTCTTTATAATCATGAAATCTGGAGAGTGTAAGGAAGCTCAGAGGGCTTCTATTCCAACATGTTCACTTTCCAGTTAAGGAAACATTAGACTCCTTAGCTTCCAAACAGGCTTTCCCCACTCTGCTCCCAGCTGTTATTACTAGTCACCAACGTGACACAAAGCAAGGGGCAAAGCCCATTCTTTCAATCGTCTCCTAATAGTGACTGGAGAAAAGGTGAGTTTTCCCAATCATCAGCACCTGTCAGTGTCCTAATGTGTACCCCAAAGATGCTGGGACCTACAGAGGAACCCAATGCCTCAAAGAAGGCACTCCATAAATATGTGTAGAAGTGAATTTATTCAAAAGTATAAAGCAGGGTTTCTGCCCCCAAGAATTTTACATATAAATAAAAATCACCAAAGAATCCTAGTCAACATACAATGAATTCGGTAGTGTTCTGGGGCAAACGGTGCAAAGTACAAAATATAGGAGGGAAAGAGAAATAAGACAAAAGATTTATGTCATGGGGTATAATGCAGGAAGGGGTCCTGGAAGAGGAGAATTGAGAATTGAGTTTTGAAAAATTGATAGAGAAAGCATTCTAGGATTTCTCCAAAGAAACTTGACATTTTTACAAGAGTTTCCTTTTTCCACATTATTTAAACATTTTAACAGGGATATTAATTTGTTCTAAATAATTTTATCTGCTATAATTACATTCAGGAAAGAGTTTCTGCCCTCCCTGACAAAGAACTTTTGGAGGCCACTGAAAAGTGAATAGTAGGAAGAAAAAAGAAACCTTTTAAATGCTCAATATAAATTCTTCAAAACAGAAACACCTTTAAAAGGGTAAGACACAACTTTTCTTGAGTTTTAAAGTTCACCCCAATAAAACCAGACCCCAATCTTTAACAGGAAGAAGAACATTAAAAAAAAAAAAATTCCATGACTGCAACCTAAAGCCCACACTAAACTAACAGGACATTTGGGTGATATAAGCCATGATAAAGGGCTCCTATTTCCAGCTACTTTGATGAGAGAAGACAGAACCACATTGGCAAGGAAAAGAACACTGGGGAAGAGACTCAGTTCTAGTTCAGCACAGATAAGTGACCATAGGTAAGCCACCTCTGCTCTCTGGGTCTCAGTTTCCACATCTGAAAAAGGAATATTTAAGTTACTTAATGACCTTAATTTCTATTACACTATCTGCAAACTTCCCGAAGTCATTTAGATGTCATTCTCTTATAGCAAGCTATAGGCTAGGCATTAATCCAAAGGGGTAGCAAAGACCAAATGAATTTATATCTTGTACAATTCTGTAACTGTAGCAAAATTTTTCAACTGCTATAAACCATCTACCTATTAAGTAGTGTTGAAACAGGGCATCAAAGAAATAAATTTGGATCTTCAATGAAAATTGATGCATTGAACACCTTCATCTACCTCTGCTCTCTCCCTAACTCCACTAAAATGGCATTAAAAACATGAAATTCATAAGGACAAAGACTAGGAAAGGAAACAACTACAACAAAGTTTTTGGAAGCTGAAAAGCAGATTGATTAGCTATTTGATTTAGCACAGTAAAGAAAGCAAAAACTAAGAGCATGTTAAGGGGAAGCTCAGAGCAAACTGAATTGTGCTGGGAAACACCAGAAAAGCTCAGAATGATCTGAAAGTGGGAACAGCAGGCAGTGCTGAATAAAGGAGCACAGGGTGAAAGTTCTACTCCAAGGTTCCCACCCTGACTCCAAGCAGCCACTGGTCAGAGGAAGGGAATTTACTCTCTGGAAACTAAAGAGACTCTGGACTTGGGCACAACTAGGGGCAGGCTGACCAGTCTAAAAAGATGGGGATTCAAGGAAGGCTGAGATCCTGAAAGGTAGATATCCCCAGCTCCTTCCCCACTCAGCTCCCCAGATGTTGAAGGCAGGTGTGTAAGCCAATGGTTGGAGCATTCTCTCTGGGGAAAACCTGGCTAAGAGAAAAGAAAAACACCTACAAATACTGACTGGTGGAGGTGACATTCCCCCCCGCCCCCCCCACACCAAAGTGGGTTCCTGGCTAATCAACTTATAATGAAGACCACCATTTAACTTTTAGAAGCCCCCACTCAGGCAAATTCAGCTTTCAGTTTTTCAGTAGCTCATTCTGGAAAACGAGTAAGATGGCCAAGGCCATACATTTAAGGAAATTCCCTAAAAGAAAGACCGAAACAAGTGATCAAGTAAAGGTACTTTAAGGAAAACAGAGATGATACTGGAGGCTGCAGAAAACTTTTAAAAATTGTAACTAATATAAACAGAGAAGAGTTATTCCATCCATGAAACAAAAATAGAAAACAATAAAAAGCAGCATTCAGAGAAAAACCTCTTGAAAATTAAAAATGATAGAGAAAATATAAAATTAGAAGAGTCTGAAGATGAAGTTCAAAACACATCCCAGAAAGTAGAACAGAGACCAAAAAAATGAGAAATAGAGAAGATGGTAAAATTAAAGGACTCATTAGTCCACAAGTTTCAAACACAAATAAGTGTTCCAGAGAGAAAGAATAGGAAAACAGGGGGCAAGGGGGAGGTTGGTTATAATTTAAGAATTCAAGGGACTTGCCTGGTGGTCAAGTGGTAAAGAATTCACCTTGCAATGCAGGGGACACGGGTTCGAGCCCTGGTCAGGGCAACTAAGCCTGCGTGCCACAACTACTGAGCTGGCGCGCCTCAACAAGAGAGCCCGCGTGCCGCAAACTACAGAGCCCATGTGCCCTGGAGCCCGTGTGCCACAACTAGAGAGAGAAAACCCGCATGCCACAACTAGAGAGAAGCCCACGCGCTGCAACGAAGAGCCCATGCCACAAGGAAAAGATCCCGCATGCTGCAACTAAGACCCGACGCAGCCAAAAGAAAAAGAAAAAGAAAAAAGAATTCAAGGAAATCTCCCAGAACTGAAAAAAAATCTGTTTCCAAACTGAAAAGCCTCTCAGTGTGCCCGGCACAACAGATAAAACAAGTGAGGCAGATTATCACAAAATTTTAGAACATCAGGGACAAAGATCAGATCCTAAAACCAACCAAGGAGGGGGAAAAAAAACAAGAATCAGAACACCACCAGCCTTCTCATAGCAATAATAGAAGCTAGAAATCAATACAGCAATGCCTCTTAAACTCAGAGAAAATATTCTCCAATCTAGAATTCTAGAGCCAGGTAAACTATAAATCAAGTATGAGAGAAAATGAAGACATTTTCATACGTGCAGATTTACATCCCATGCACCCTTTTCTTAGAAAACTTCTGGAGGAATTGCTTAATTAAAATATAAACAATGAAGGGGGAAGATATGGGGTCCAGGAAACAGGGAATTCCAACATAGGGAGGTGAAGAAAATACCTAGGCTATTCAGGAAGGCAGATCCCATGATGAGAGCTGTTCAGGTCTAGAGAAAACCCTATACAGATTTTTAAAAACAGCAGCTTAACCTGTTTAGAAAAAATGGCATTAAATACCAAAAGAACTGCTGGAGGAGTAGAAAATGGAGGTCTCTGGAGAGGCAGAATGTTGGGGAGGAGAAAAGCAGGTAGTATACTTTTTATGCTATATTCAGACTTAGCATTGATAAATATTAAATTTTAAAAGATTCTTGAAAAGGTTAAAAAGAACGTTTTAAAATCACATCTAAAAATATAATTTTCCAAGCAAGATTTCTGAGGAAAAAAATAATGAAAGAAAAACAGTAATTTTCAAGGCAGAGCAAAATCAAAGTACTTGGGAAACTCTACATCTTAGCATACAGTGTGGCTTAGTTTGAAAAAAATTAAGAGCAGGAAAAAATGTTTTGCTGATAGAAACTTACTCAAAAGACATAACCACAAAACCAGCAAAAAGAGAAAAAGGAGTAATTTGTTTTAACATATTATGGTATTATTGGGAAAAGTTCATGGTTTATGGCTACGTCAATCATGTCACAAATTAAAATTCCTTTTCCACTCAGTCAGGCAGATGCTAAACCAAAGTCAACATAACGATTTGATTGTATCACATCTTGGTCAGAAATGAAAACACTTAAAAACTGCATTGCTTCCTCAGGAAAGGAAAGTACAAATACTGCGAACCTGTTTGAACAAGGAAAGGGCATTTTATATCAGTCACTCCTCCTTTCCTGAGACCTGAAATTAACAGGAGTGAGATTCACATGCAAATCTGAAATGGCTGCCCAACTTTCTAGAAGACCCTGAGAAGTGGCATCTCAATTAGGAAATATGCTGTTCTCTATCCACAAACACTTTAAAAACCAAAACACCCATATTTTCTATTGCCCTTTCATAGAGAAATGAGGAGTATAATACGGTATCTGTTCATCATTTTTGATATTATCTGCTTATATTCAGTAAGTGCTAAGACGGTTCTCCTCGATCAAGTGCTGGGCTCTTCATGGAAAGGCAAGTTAGAGAAGGTGCTGTCTGCTATTTACCAGTTTCCTGACATCTAGGGAGACTATAAACAGGGAGAAGCAGCTGGATCTGATTTTTTTGATAATCGTGTACTAGTTTTTGACCAGGGGAGATTTTCTTTTTTTAACTAACACAATGAAGCACTTTCCCACCGAATCTACTCTGGCACAAACACTTGCTCTCAATGTTTAGCATACATGAAGGCACTGCGAATAGATCAGTAAGATGCTTTAACTGTAGCATACTTTATAGCTTTTAAGTTGAATACTTAGAAAAAAGTTTGTTTCATCATCTCTTGGGATCAGGAAGAAAAACAATACTTTAAGATTCTGCATAAGGATGATATTCTTCCCTTTTTGAAGCTTGAGAAAATATACTAATATCTTACAAAATACAATGCATAACCGAAAGTTCCTCCAGCTTGAAAAAAGTTAATAAAATACTACGTTCAATCTTTCATGCTTATTTCACAGAAGGGAAATTGCTAACTTGAATATGAAGAAATGCTCAAACTTACTAGTAATTAGAAAATACAAATTAAAATGAGACATTATTAAATGGCCAAAATTAGAAATGTGAACAATACCATGCATTGGGGAGGTGGGGAATGCAACGCCTGTGGGGTGTAAAGTGATACAACCATTCAGCAGCCTGACAATACTTATGCCACAATGCCACTCCTGAGTCTGTATCCCAAAGAAATTCGCAAACGTGTCCATAATGGACATGGACAAGACTGTCTATTGGTAGCATTGTTTGCGGTAGCCTAGGCATCCATCACTATGGGAATGATACACACCACAGAATACCATGCTGAAGTTAGGAGCAATTAGCTAAAAGTACATCCCAACACGCACAAACAGATCTTAAAGCAGTGCTGACCAAAAAAGTAAAACCTAGAGTAAGATCTACAGCATTTTTACAGGGAGAATTCTATAGCCAAATTCTACGCCAGCGTGGTATAATGAGCAATTTCAGAATTAAAGATACACACACACACACACAAAAATCACTAAGTATCTTATAAAGATGCATATAGAATCAAGGACATATGACAAACACATTTGAGAGGGTGCTTGTGGGGTGGGAGAGGAAAATGGGCATGAAAACGGGAGCTGAACAGAAGGCCTTTATACAGCAATGCTAGGCTGTGCCCAAATCACAGAGTATAAAGTCCAAATTCAGAATATTTTTCATTCATGCATACATTAATTTATTCAATAAAAACTTATTGAACACCTCTTAAGTGCCAAGTGCTGTGCTTAAATATAAACTTTTGTTATTTCAGCTGAAGATTTTTTTAAAAAACAACAAAAAGATATGTTTTAAGATACGTTTTAACTGAAAGTGGAAGGGGAAAATAATTTACATTAGAATATATACTATAAAATGAGAAATTCACCATTCTTAAAACAGTTTTATCAATATTTTTCATCAAATGTAAATATACCTTGAAGTTCTTTAAATAACAAACTTAAATGAAAAATCGAAATACGAAAAGAACTCACTTTAAAGCCGTAAAAAATTATGTCGTCACATCTTAGCCCACAGGTAAAACAACTTTTCTCGTGGTTCGCAGTAGTGAAACAATTTCTTTTTGGTAGAAAATTTTCTTCTACTTTATTTTCCCCCCAAAGATATTTCCACTGCTCAGGAATACTTCTCGCCAGATTTCTGTTTTCTAAAAGATTTCACAAGCAGACTGCTGGCTGCCAATGAAGGTGCTGTAGCTAATATGCTCATTACATTGCATTGCTAACAAAAACTGATTAACACATTCGGTGCAAAGTGACATATCTATTCCATATCCCATGGGCACAGAAAATGATGTTTCCCCCCCAAATTACCTGTTCCCCTCTTTTTACAAGCCCCAAATGTTAGCTAGTATACATGCTAATATTGGTAAACAAACCCAATAGCAACTGGTAGGACATCATATGTCTAAAGCTCTAAAATTGTATTCAGATTTCAGTTTTCAGATTTTGATACTAAGTGTTAGTAGGTGGGAGGATCAAAGGTGAAGACTAGGAATGGTTAGGCCAACCACCAATACTACTGGAAAAAAACCCAAACTACATGTCTGTCAGTGGGGTTAGCAGAATCATCACCACACACAATAAAAGACAACGCATTAATTTATTCTGGCTTACAAAAGATAATGTATTTTCACTCAATAATAATAGCTAACATTGAGCACTTACTATGTGTCACTGTTCTAAATATTTTATATGCATTATTTACTTCAGTCCTCACAATAACCCAGTGGACTAGGTATTATTATCATCTCCATTTTATAGATCATTTTTCAAATCAAATGCAAGCTCTTTATCACTGCCTTTAAAATCTCCACCAAATGTTCTCAACTTCCACTATATCCCCTCTTCTTGCCATTCCAGTCCTCATTTCTTACTTAAAAACTTGACTGATATATCTCATATATCCTTTCTAATATGAAATGAGCAGTTTTCTTCTCTAGCCAGCTTCTTTCTCCTCCCTTACTACCACGGAAGTTTTCTTCATGAAAATGTTCTCAATTAACCCCTTCCTCACATGCTTATTAAAAGTGACCACTATAGAAGTACATAGAGTAAAAAGTGAGTACCTACCCCCAAAAAAGGGAACACCTCAACAGCACTCCTTAACATTTTACAAAAAGACGAATATTCTATATTTATTGTCCTATAACGTGACTTTAAAAAAAGTTAACAATGGACATCTTTCTACATCAGCAAATAAAGATTCATTGCATTCCTAATAGCTTAATGGTATTCCGTTGTATGGACCCACCATACATTACTTAACCAGTCCCTAACTGACAGACATCATTTTTTTGCAGGAACAAACAATGCTATAAAGAAAAACTTTGTACTCATATTTTTCATGCACGTGTATAAATATATCTATAGGTCAAATTTCTAGAAGTGGAATCTCTGGGTCACTGGGTATGCACATTTAAAATTCCAACAGACATTGCAAATTTACCTTCAAGGGAACTTATGTTCCCATCAGTAGTGTGTGAGAATTCCAATTTCCCCACATCCTCATCACTACTAGCTATCATCAACTTGTTTAATCTCTTCATCTAATAGGTAAAAAAGTGGTACTTATGCTTTATGTTATGTTTATTTAAATGAGTAGAATTAGAATTTATAGCTTAAATAGGTTTGGAACTTATTACTAGCTGTAGGCTAAGCTGAATGGCCTATGGAGAAAAAATATAATTCAAGAAGCACATTAACAGTATAACTAGGGAGACTGGTAATGTTTAACCAATTTGGGATTTTAGCATGGAGTGGACAATGACGCCATCACAAATGAGTTTGATCTCTTCACTAAAGCACGATCCTTACCTTTCACTTGAAATTCACTGCTATCAGTTCTTCACATTATGCCATATATTTTTGAAATGTTTCTTTTAAAAGAGTATATTCAACTTCCTAGTCATACATTCACTTTCTTATTTTTACTTTCTCACAACACCCCTGTGTGATCAGGCCACTTTGATATTTTACTTTTTCATATGTTGTTTATTAATCTGACCTTTGACCTCTTTTAGATGTTAAAGCACAAGAGTGTAATCAATATCTAACCATGAACATCCAATATAATTAAGACAATTGATACAGGTGGTTAGAACATAGAAAAAGGAGAGTAAAAAAAGTAAATGTTAGCAATGGCCAACCATAGAAACATTCTACATTCTAGATTATGAAAACAAAACACTAACAGAGCCCCACATACTCAGTGAACGCTAACAAAAATGAGATGCCCTCTGTTCATGAACGCTGATTCACTGTCAAAGGCTACATGTCTATGATTACAATGCTACTAGCAACGATGGTTGAACTGAGCTATTCACACATTTTCTCACCTGATTTTCTTTGTGGCCACCTCCAGGTAACAATTTTTGTTAGGGAGACTCTAATTAGCTCTAACAGGGATTTTGACCTTATTATCCCGATAAATTAGTATCCATAACTGAAAAAATAAGTACCACAAATTATCTAGCATTCTAGAAAGGTTTTGGCTCAGAACTGATAAATCAGTAAACCCCTCTCTGCCCTTCAATTCTCAATTTAAATTTATATTCTTCACAGAACAAACTGATACTTAAGACTTTATTTCAAAGTCAAAAGCTCTTGCTACATTAACATGCCCACATGGCCTATCTGAGTGAACACATGACAGATACTACACATCATCTTTTCCATGTCAGAGACTGAAAGAGACAGAGTGGGGGCAGGAAAGAGCAGAACACCAATGTGACAAAGTGCTAAAGGCAAGCTGTAAATTGTCTTTTGGTCACTCAGGCTGCATTTTGAAAAAGCTGACGGAAAAGTAGGGCCTATCTTTCCTTTGGAGAGAATCAACTGTCATATAAAAGCATCTTCCTAACTCACTAGCAACAGTGCTGCCCTCCCACCCCTCACATAACTTGCCCAGCTAGAGAAGCACTGCTGGTTTCTAAAGACAATGACAAAAAGCTCTGTATTCTGTCGATGGGAGGGAGCAGTGAAGACCAGCTTCCTGGGCTCTAAACTATGCCAGACTGCCCTGCTAATCCCCCCTAAATCCCACAGTGTTGGGGTGGGGGTGGGGGTGAGGGTGGGAGACAGAATAGAAAACAATCCAAAGTTGAATCAAGGGCAGTAGCTCTGGATTATAAGAGGTCATAACATTTCTGTTTGAATGAGGGAGGGAGCGGGGGACGGTGTGGCAGGGGAAGGGCAGATACAAAAGCCTGTATGTTTATAAAAATACAACACAAAAATAAATTTTATCCCTGATCCTTCTGATATGCTAACCAACATCTGTCCCTGATCATTTGCCAGCCCAGGCTGCATAGAAGGCACAGAGTAGCAGGCATTTTCACACAGCGAGGCTGAAAGAGATGTTACTAGAGTGTAAATTACTAATTAGCTCAATAGAAGAAAGGAGAGAAAATACCTGTCACAGAATGCTGTTTACAACTTGACACATAATAAAAACAACCCTGAAAATTTCAGAAGAGTGTCTTACTTTTCAGACTTCTATTAACATGTAAATGGCAAAGGAACAGTATTATAGTCTTTAAAAACTGCCCATGTCTCAGGAACAATAACACACGACTGGAAAGAATGCTTTCCAAATAATCTGTAATTTTCTCATCCTATGAGAGCAAAGTGTTTTTCATTATTACAATCAGCTTTAATACAGAGCAATATTTCATAGCTTTGATGATCACCTAACGGAGGAGGGGAGGTGGCTTCAACTGCTGTATTTTACATTTGTCGGAATCCAGTTAATAATCCTTTCACTGAAATCAGACAGGCCTCATTCTGCAGGTCATGCCTTTATCAAACAGACAGGCCACCATTTTAATAAAGACCGAGGATGAGCTGGAGGGGCAATGGGAATGGGGGTCAGTGAAATCTCCTTATATCACGACAACTGAAAAGACTCCACAAATTTCTGTTAATTTTGGGGGGAGGTAACAGAATGTTAAGATATTTATATTCGTCTCCTTACCATAAGGCAAACCTACTTGTATTAATTGCAAGCAATATTCCTCAGGCAGTCTACTTTACACTTAGATCTTTTCCAGTTCCTTGAAGCAACATAAGGATCTTTAGGTAAAATATGTATTTTACCTACATATGTCTCAGTCATGGTGTTGAACAGCGCTGTGGCTCCTGTTTTCACATAATAATCACCCATACATCATCAAGAACTAGCATATACTGAGGACCCACTGTGTGTGACCACATCATGCCAGGCGCTAAGGAGGTCCCCTACAAAAGGGCAGACCACGACAGTTTTTGCTAATGAGGGATGTTTTTCAAAATACAGTGAAGACAACAAACCATAAAATGACAAAATCCACTCCAAATCCAACCTCGAGATTCCTTTGCTTCACATGCTTGACTAAAATCAAACATATACCAACTTGCTGATATACTCAAAACAGTCTTCCCTTTTCTTTTTAAAAGTAAGGCCTTGATATCCATTTTTTTTCAAATTTACTTGTTTAAATATATGCACATGAGAGAAAATGATAAAGTAAATGGGGCAAAATAAAAAGCAATTCGTGAATTTGAAGAAGGGTATATAGAAGTTCCTTGTATCATTTTTGCAACTTTTCTATAAGGTTTGAAACATTGTAAAAAAATCCAAAGTCAGAAAAAAATTGAGTAGTAACAAAAAAGCTTTCTGCTAGGGTTGTTATGAGTTTCAAACAATTTACCTACTTAGCTCATGCTGGGCACTTAGAAACCCTAATTATTAGTTATTTTGAAAAATGAGTGGGTTGGGGCTTCTTTGGTGGCACAGTGGTTAAGAACCCACCTGCCAATGCAGGTGAGACGGGTTCAAGCCCTGGTACAGGAAGATCCCACATGTCGTGGAGCAACTAAGCCCGTGCGCCACAACTACTGAGCCTGCGTGCCACAACTACTGACGCCCGCGCACCTAGAGCCTGTGCTCCGCAACGAGAAGCCACCGCAATGAGAAGCCCGCGCACCGCAACGAAGAGTAGCCCCCACTCTCCGCAACTAGAGGAAGCTTGCGCGCAGCAAAGACGACCCAATGCAGCCAAAAATAAATACATTAAAAAAAATAAAAAAAGAGTAGGTCAATTGTAACAAATGAACCACTTCGATGAGGGATGTTGATAACGGGGTGGGGGGAGGCTATGCATGTGTTGGGGCAGGGAAATCTCTGTACCTTCCCTTCAATTTTACTGTGAACCTAAAACTGCTCTAAAAAAATTAAAGTCTTAAAAAAAAAGTGAATCAATTATTTAAGCAAATTAAAGCATGAATAAATAGTATTTAGTATGTTGCTTGCATAGGCACACATAAAGAGAAGATAGAAAAAATCAGCAAGAGTCTGAACAGATTTTGCCTATGGATAGCCACACTGAAATCTGAGTTCCATTTTTTCCTCAATGGGCAATAATCTCTCATCTGCAAACCTGTATGGACTTGTTATATATCATACAGGTTTGCAGATGAGAGACTGTTGCCCACTGAGGAAAAGTCCAGGGCCTTTTTCTAGCTAAAAAGGTAATTCATTAAACTGTGATGCAATTAGGCATTTTATTGATTTGGGGTTGTTTTGTTTTATAAATACAATTTTGCAACAAAAAATTACAAGCATGTAAGAACCGTGATGTAATCTTTGCATGAAATATGGCCCTTATTGGTATCTGTCCCAGGTTCCAATCTAGGAAGGAACTGAGAAACAGTTAATAACAGAACTATAGGGCTAATTTAAGGATTGGCAAACAAAACTGGTTAGGGTTAAAATAATGCGGAGAAAAGCATGGTGGGGGATCATTTCACAACAGTCAAGCAGAGGTAATACAGAAGCAGACTGCCCACAAAATGCCAAGGTTCAAATCCCACCCCCACCTTATTCTACTTTATAAACTAAAAAGAAAGATTAAATGTATCATTTAGTTACTACTTGACAAAAAAAAACAGCATTATCTGTACTATAAGATTATCAACTATCAAACAAGTAGCTGTAGAAAGGTCTGAATATAACCCCGGGCAAGTCATTTAATCTCAAGGAGCCTGTATTTCAACACATGTAAAATGGGAACAGTAATAGTGCTGGCCTCATTGGATTGCTGTAAGAAGTAAGTGAGTTACAATCTGCAAAGAGCTTACAACAGCGTCTGGCACAAAAGCACTATACATGGGTAGCTACTATTATTGAGTTTACAAAGAAATAGGGTCTTCTTAATACTATAGTAAGCAGGTATTTTTACTCAAAAATCAAGAATGGGGCAAGAGAGAACAAACAAATATTGTACTGTGTTCTGCTTAGACAGAAGACACTGTCCTTATAGAGAAAATAATTAAATGCTGGAAAACAGTACCTACAAAGGTTGCCACATTACCTGTGAAGATTTACACAAATAGGATACATTTTTATCTACCTGGAATGATTTAAGTGGGATACTGACTGAAGTTGAAGGATAAACTAGAGGTCCTTTCAAGGTCTCTTCCCATCCAAAGAATCTACAATTAACCAGAAAAACATTTAATTATGTACAACCTACTTGTTGAATATATAAACTTACAAGTTTTTGGCTTAGGGACTTCTCTGGTGGCACAGTGGTTGAGAATCTGCCTGCCAACGCAGGGGACACAGGTTCACTCCCTGGTCCCAGAAGATCCCACATGCCGCAGAGCAACTAAGCCCGTGCGCCACAACTACTGAGCCTGCATGCCACAACTAGTGAAGCCTACGAGCCTTAGGGCTCACATACCGCAACTACTGAGCCTGCATGCTTCAACTACTGAAGCCCATGCACCTAGAGCCCGTGCTCCGCAACAAGAGAAGCCACCGCAATGAGAAGCCCGCGCACCACAACAAAGAGTAGCCCCCGCTCGCCACAACTTGGGAAAGCCCACGGTCAGCAACGAGGACCCAATGCAGTCAAAGAAAAGTTTTCCGCTTAGCAAATAAGATTGTAGTCAAAATAAAGTAAATTGAGTAGAATTCTACTTGATGAACAAATGAAGATAAAGTTTAAATTTATCACTGGATTCCTTATTGATAAATAGTATTATTTGTACTAAAAGATTGTCCATTTTCAATTTTAGAAATATCAACTGAGGGACTTCCCTGGTGGTGCAGTGGTTAAGACTCCACGCTCCTGGGGCTTCCCTGGTGGCGCAGTGGTTAAGAATCCGCCTGCAAATGCAGGGGATACAGGTTTGAGCCCTGGTCCGGAAAGATCCCACATGCCGCGGAGCAAGTGAGCCCGCGCGCCACAGCTACTGAGCCTGCACTCTAGAGCCCGCGTGCCACAACTACTGAAGCCCACATGCCTAGAGCCCGTGCTCCGCAACAAGAGAAGCCACCGCAATGAGAAGCCCACACACCACAACTAAGAGTAGCCCCCACTCACTGCAACTAGAGAAAGCCCACGTGCAGCAACGAAGACCCAACGCAGCCAAAAGTAAATAAATAAAATAAATAAATTTATATATATATATAAAAAGACTCCACGCTCCCAATGCAGGGGACCCAGGTTCAATCCCTGGTCAGGGAACTAGATCCCACATGCACACTGCAACTAAGGAGCCCATGAGCCACAACTAAGGAGCCCACCTGCCGCAACTAAAGACCCAGCCCAACAAAATAAATAAATACATGAATAAATAAATTTTTTTTAAAAAGAAATATCAACTTAGAAATAACCACTCACAACAAGAAGTGGTGATTTAACACACTATGGCAGCATACAGAAACAATAGATAAGACCCAAATGGACTTTCCCTTTGTTTAGCTTATAGTTTATATTTTCTTCTTCATCATTATCAAATAAGTCTAAAATAATTTATGTAAAGATATCAGGTACAAAACAATTACATTATAAAAATGGCGGGACTTCCCTGGTGGTCCAGTGGGTAAGACTCCACGCTCGCAGTGCAGAGGGTCCAGGTTCAATTCCTGGTTGGGGAACTAGATCCCACATGCATGCCACAACTAAGAAGCCTGCATGCCACAACTAAGAGTCTGCATGCTGCAACAAAGACCTGGTGCAGCCAAAATAAATAAATAAATATTTATAAATAAATAAATATGGCAATACCACACACAGAGCACAACCTATTAGCAATGCCAGACATACCTAGAAATGAAGGGAAAATGCAGACACATCTCACAGAAACAGGTGCCTCATAGCAAAGTTACTCTTCAGCTTGAAAGTTAACATTTCAGACTAATCCTCTTGAAACTTAGAAGGAAAAATAGTAATTTTTTAAAATCCTGTTAAACTGCTAAATCAATCTAGTCACCCTGAACACCTCTCAACAGAATCTAGAATCCATGAACATAGCAGCTGCATCCAGAAAGATTTAAGATCCTAAATTATTAAAATACATTAATAACCAATGTCTCTGATATCCACTAATCAAAATCTAATCTTTGCTAACTATCACAGATGCTATCAACCATTTGATCTTTGCCGTTTATACAAATACCCACAAAACAGCAGCAATCCAAAATTTACACAACTTTGAAGAAAAAGCATCTTTGTGTAACTGAATGTACACTAACGAAATAACCTCAAATAAGTCTCGAGAATAGTTTGCATTTTTTTCTTAAGTACATTATATGCTATCTTTGCCACCATCAAATGCAAATAATCATTCATATTCTTAGCTAAATGTAAAAGCTTCAGGATAAAAATCATCAAAACAAAATACTTGGTTAAGAATAACCTAAATTTTGTCCCAAATTTCTTATCTTCCTTTTAATTTCCAAAAGTGTCTTAAAAATCAAAAGCTTCTTCTAGAAAATATTAATCTTTTTCATTCACAACTACAAAACAGAAGAGGCAGTGGAGCTGTCCAAGGCTCCAGCTTGCATTATCTTAGAGGTTTTTTCATGATAAAAATTACCCATAAACCCATTATTTAACCTAAAAGGTAAGTCCCACTCTAAAATCCTCTACTATTCTAAACCTCCCTTTCTTTATTCTATTTTTGTTAAATGGGTGAGTTCCCTACTACAGTATAAAGAGTCCCACACAAAGCTAAAGGTAGCTTAGGAACTAGGTGTCCTCACTGCCCCGATTTAAATGTCATCCCCGGCAAACTTCCCTGGTTGGCTATTCGCCTTTCTCTGAAATGATTTCTCAATATTCTCCAGCCACCAAAAACAATTAGGCAGAAATCTGGTTGATCAAACAAAACAAAAAGATTTTCATCTTTCTCTATCTCAACAACAGTGTGTTCCCCATTGAAAATGAAAAGGCTATCGATAAAGCACTGCCCAGTGCTTGTCATTTATCACACTGCTACAACACAACACTGTCACACCAGACAGGCACAACCACACTGGAAATACAACCCATTTCCCCATTATCACAACACTGGTGAAATGCAGAGCTTCTCGGCACCCAGTTGATGCTTCATCATTCATACATGAACAAAATCAAATCAAAATGGGTCTCATCTTTTCAAAGTGGACATGAAAAGTCGATTTAAAAAGCCATGAAAGGTGGAAGCAGATTCAAGATTCCCTGAAGAGAGAAAGAGGTTTCTGGAATATCCTACTTTCATGGACAAAAGGACTCACAGTTTCAACACACTCACAGTTCTCTTCTCAACAAAGAATTCCTTTCCTTCACCCCCTACCTCCACTGTTACTTTTTGGTTTTTGCTCCTATCTCTAGGTCTCTTTGCACTCACCATGGTTCCTCCTCTTCTGCACCAAAGGCTCCCTACACTTGATCCTTCACTACAGCGTCTCTGCCCTGATCCACGAGGACCTTCTGGAGCATCTCCCCCAACTGCACACTTAATTCCCACCCCTGTGCAGTCTACCCCAGCTCTACATCCATCAGGCTTCCCCAAGCTGCCCTTAACCCTGTTCTCTTCCCTCACTCCCCATCTCATCCTTTAAATCCTGGGGCCCACCTCTTCCTTGCTCCTCTGCTGGTCCGCTTTACATCCTGTCTCTTAACCTCCCTGTTTGTACCTTGGATCTTGCTGAACCTCGTCAGTTAACACAATTCCCCAGTTATCCTGTCCCAGACCGTCATCACTTCTCACACCCTCACCCTCTTCTCCTTTCAGCTTTCTGGTCCCCGAATTGTCCTACAAACGCCCCATCTCTCATCTCTATTTCCTTTCACCCTTCCACTCCCACCGCACTTATTCCTAACTCCACCTGGTTCTAGCCCAGTGTCTCATTCCCCCTCCCTCACTTTCAAGAATTTACACCCACTGCCCACCCACTAACCCATACCTTTCTCAGAACCTCGCAGTTCCCACCCACCGCCGGTCCTAGACCTTCAGCTCATCTCGCTCTGCACTAGTTCACACCCTTGTCACGTCTGGCTCTTAATCACTCTCTCTCCTCTACTCCCAACTACTACCCCAGCTCTGCCCCTCCTTGCCTTCCACTTGCAACACTTACCCCAGTAACCCTCACCCCACTACCATCCCCTTCAGAGCTTTCCCCTCCAAACCCCTTCTCTCACACCTAAGCCGAGGAGCCGTCTTCCTAGGCTCTGTCTTCCTAACCTCACTCCCGGCCCGGCTTCCTTATCACCCACCCTGGGTTTTGCCTCCTTCCAACCTCCTTGGCTGGCTTTTTCTCACTCCTCTCCCTGCCTTCTAACCCTTTCTCCCCTTAATCCTCCTCGTCTCATTCACAGACCCGTTCCCCCCAACCGTTCCCAAGCCTTCCTTCCCTTCTCCCCTCAAAGCTTTTACCCCAAACCCAGCGGTCGCCCACCCCGCCAAAATAAAGGGCCGACCCTCCCGGACAGCCGGCTCTCGCCTCCCGCCGGCCCTCGCCCCAGGCGCCCCCAGCTCGCCGGCGCCGCGGTCCCGCCCCCTGCCGCCGCTCCTCCCGCCCGTGAGGCGCGCGCCGCCTTTGTCGCCCCTCACCCGGTGTGTGAGGTTTTGCTTCTTTAAAGGGGAGGGCCAGTGTGCCGGAGACTCCTGTCCCCGCCTCCGAGTCCCAGAATGGGCTCCCTGGCCGTCGCGCCCTCCCCGGTCCTCGTCCCCCCACCCCCTGGAGCTATCCCCTTTGCTGCCTCCCCACCTCCTCCGCCCCCTCCCCTGACCCCCCTCTATTTACCGCCATCATCAGCACGCGCGAGCTGTCACCAGGGCGCGAGACAACCGAACACGGCCCCGCCCCCTGCCCACCCATTGGCCCGCCCGCCGGAGCCCCGCCCCCGGGCCCCGCATTGCGCCAACGGCGCAGCGCTGGGCCCTGACCCGACACAGACATCCCCTCCGAGGGTTCGCGCCGCGGCTGCCAAGTTTAGGGTTAGCCACCGACGCGCGGCCGATTTGAGCCTGCCGTAAGGGGCGGCGGCGTAGAGGGGCGTTGTGAATCGCGGGTCGAAGTTTGGTTGAAGCACAGGAGGGTAAATAAGGAGGTTTCCAGACAAAGAGACTCTTAAAGGTACAGAGTCTTACGCCTGTCCCTCCTCCTTAAAGGGCCAGAGACTCACCCGAGCCCATCTCCGCCCCCTTCTCCCCAGCCCATTAGCCCGCGGGAACGGTAAAGGAATTTTACGATAGCTCCCCGCACTCCTTTTGGATGGAGCGTCTTTGACATCGCTTCCCAATGCCAAGGGGAAAAGCCTTTCTCATTATCCCGTCTAGGTTTTTGTTTTGTTCTGGTAAAAGACTATTATTTTTCAGTGTCCGAAAGATGCAGCTTCCGAACTGTGGGGTTTCCTGAGGCAGCTTTTGCAAAAGTTACTATTGGCTCCCAGGCGAGTGAGCACGTGTCTGACTTTTGCCACTGATGACCCAGTCGGAATTCAGCTGTTTTATGGAAATCCCCCTAAGAGTTTCGCTGCTGTAAACTGAAGTTCGGCAGATCGTGGGGATGGAGACCCCAGGTAAATAGAACAGCGGTTATTTCTACAAATCTTCTCAGTCTAAGAAAAGGCTTCCTTCCCGAGCAGCCTCTTGGGTGCATTGCCCTGACACAGCTTGGGATGGGGGGGCTTCCTCCAAATAAGACCAACAGTTACATCACCCAACGCAAGGCTAACAAAACAGGTAAAGGCTTACGTTTAAGTACAAGGGCAAGGAAAAGAAATAAACATATGTGTTACCACCTACACTGGCTCAAAGCTACACACCTGTAAATATGAAATAGAGAAGCAACAAAAGCCAAAGAACAACAAATAAAATAAGAAGGGGGAAACAGCATGTGCACGTGTAAGCAAGAATCTACAATGCCCGGAGCCAAACCTGTGAAAACATTTCCAAACTTAGGCTTTTAAGACTTGACGAAAGGAGAAGACCTAGTGGTTGACTGACTGATTTGGTGAGGATTTGCCACGTGGTTCAAGAGCTCAGAGTTAGACCTAAAATTTAGCATTCCCTTTGCTGTCTAACACCTTTAACATAATTTTCTTTAAGGAATTCTTACCTTACATTATAACTCATCTATTTTCTCCTCTTACTCCCCAGCCCCTCGAGAAAATTCTTGGAGAATAAAGATTGGATCTTATTCAATGTTATTTCCCTAACAAAGTACGTGACACCATTATAGGTGCTTTTTTGAGTGAAGTATTTTGGAGCCACTTAAGACTTCTGAAGGAAGGGGTGCTCTCAAAATAGCAATGGGGGTGGTGATTCTCAGTGCTGTGAGTATGTATTAGACCAGTGGTTCTCAAAAGTGTGGCCTGCGGAGCCGTGGTAGCTACAGACTTTTTTCAGGAGGGTCCCTGAAATCAAAACTATTTTCATAGTAATAAGATATTACTTGCCTTTGTCACTGTGATGACATTTGCACTAATGATACAAAAGTCACAATGGGTAAAATTGCTGCTGCCTTATCACAAATCAAGCCAATGGCACTAAATTGTACTAGCAGTCAAGGTATTCTTCACTGCCACCCATTCACAGGAAAAAAATAATATCTGTGTCACTTTAAGGAAGTCCTTGATGAAGCACTAAAATAAAAACTATTTGTTTTATGTAAGAACAAATTTTTTCAATAATACTCCTCTATGTGATTAAGTGGCTGTAGGCATAAAGCACTTTTGTTCCTTACAATGTTTTTCTTGAGGAAAAGAACTTGTGCAATTTCTCTGAATTTTGAGCTGAAGTAGCAATTCATGCAATACCATTTTTACTTGGAAGAACAGCTAACAGATAAATTACAGTCATTCAGCCTTGGGTATCCGAAAGATACTTTCTCAAAAATAAACAAATGGAGCCTGACAGCATTGATCAAACTCAAGCTCTCAGGCAAAACTTAGAATTTTCGAAAACATATCTGCCACTGTGGGCTTAACAGCTTCCCAAGACTTTTCTGATGAGATTGGTGGTGATATTAATAGATATGGTTGTTTGATATTGCAAAATGAAATGTGTCCACATTTAAAAGATCTGCAGTATTTCCAAGATGACCAATGCATGATGCTACAAAATTGTGTATGGGTAAAAGATCCCTTCAAAGTGCAAAATAAACCAATGAATGTTAATATAATAGAGTACAAAAAGTTCACTGATAGAATTTGAGGTTCCACATTGCAACTAACCTTCAGCGGAGCTGTGATGTAGTATCAAAAAACATCCACAATTATCGGAAGACGGTATCACTATACTTCTCCCTTTTTCCAACTACACATCTGTGTGAGGTTGGATTTTCTTCATATTCTTCAACCAAACAACAAATTTCAACACACTGACTGCAGAAGCAGATATTAGAAGCCACTGTCTTCTATTATGTCAGACATTCAAGAGATTTGCAAAAATATAAAACAATGCCACTCTTCTAAATTTTTTCTTTGAAAAAAAAGTTATTTTTCATTAAAATATTTTCCTTATGTTAACATGTGATGTGTTTATTGTTACTTTTAAGTGAATTAATACTTTCATTTTTCATTATAAATGAGTTTTAATAAGGTAAGTACCAATAGATATAACCTACATAAACAAAAGCTCTCTGGGGTACTCAGTAATTTTTAAGAGCATCAAGGAACCCTGATACCAAAAAGTTTGAGAATTGTGTATCAGATGGAAGCAGAAAGAATAAGAAGCCTATTTTAGATAATTCAAATATGAAAAGGCTGTGCAAGATAGCTAACAAAAAGGTTTTATTGTAGCTTCAGAGTTAAGAGCTTAGGTGGTTCATCAATGAGGAATGGAAAATAGAATCAGGAACACTGAACTTTCTTTAGACACAACTTTCTTCAGTCACCATATACACTGGCACCCAAAAAGCAGTTCAGAAGCAGGCACAACTAAGGCTTAGGGGTTGAGGGGAAACAGGGATGGATGTGTTACACAAAGAAAATATAGTCATTTCTACCCCACTCTTGTTTTTTTTTTTTTTTAAAGCTCAGCTTCTTTTCCGTTAGGTTGTAGGAGAACAAGTAAAATCCCAACACTATGAGTAAATATTAAAAATATATTTCCATGCTCTAGAAATGGTCCCTACAACTGTGCTCACTGATCTCACTGATGACAAAAATACACCTGTATGATAGATACTTTCTCTGGACTCTCTCTCCACATTGCTTCTTCTCTATTACAACTATTTCCTTTGCACTGGAGGAGAATTTTAACCTGCTACCAAGCAGTAATAACCCTATAGCTTCCCATCTCAAACATCCTAACTATACACAATACCTTTAGCACCATTAAAAAGAAGCAAGAGGGCTTCCCTGGTGGCGCAGTGGTTGAGAGTCCGCCTGCCAATGCAGGGGACGCGGGTTCATGCCCCGGTCTGGGAAGATCCCACGTGCTGCGGAGCGGCTGGGCCCATGAGCCATGGCCGCTGAGCCTGCGCGTCCGGAGCCTGTGCTCCGAAACGGGAGAGGCCACAACAGTGAGAGGCCCACGTACCGCCAAAAAAAAAAAAAAAAAGAAGCAAAAGCAGAGACAGCATCACCTTGCCTCCAAAGCACTCTTTACATCTATTCTCCCTTGAGCCTCTCAACAAGCTTATGAAGTACAGAAAGAGGGCATCATTACTCCCACTACACAGATGAGATCCAGAAAGGCCAACGTGATTGAAGTTACCTGGCAAGTTAGGGACAGTACTATGGCTAGCACCCAGACATCTGTCTCCTAAAGCAGTGTTCTCTTCCATTTAGTAGGCTGCCTCGAAACACCTGTCACCTCCACATTCCTAGCCTTGCCTTTCCCACACAACAGATGTCCAATATTGACTTCTGCCTTTGGGACAATCTAGGATATACAAATGTGGTCCCTAAATTCTTTTTTAAAGCCTCCAAAGAAAACTCAGTAGAATTCAGATTAACCTTAAAAACAGGTCTATGCCATCTGATGGGACAGGGATATGTTAGGGAATAAAACAGAGACTACAAGAGAATTAGGAATCTTTGCCCCGAGAGTTCCAAGAATCCTTTTTTTTAACTTGCTAATTTCATCACAGAGGCAAGGAACTATTTCTCTGCCTCATCAATCACACCATCCTGAAAAATGAAAACACGCTCATTAAGCAAAATGCCACTACAACAGGATAATTTTCAGATCCCATGGAGTGTGTCATAATGGAAGAGTAACTCCTGGGGCACAAAAGAGTAGTATAAAGATTGCTTCACACATATTTGCTCCTACTCATTTCTGAGAGGTTGTGTGTATGTATATGTAGTGACAAGATGAGAAGCAGGAACCTATAGGAAAGAAAAGAGCAGGAACACAGTTCAGCTTCCCAGAAACTGACTGAAAGGCCTGAAGACCTATAAAATGAAGGAGGGAAATCCCGAGATGGGACCCGAGGTGAGGATTCAGAAGTCAGTGGAAGGTCTCGCTTGCAGTAAGTCAGCCGGATGTATGTCACACCTGATTTATCTTTGTCTTCCTGCTCTTTCCCTTCACAATGTACTCCCTTTAGAGATTCTTTTTTTGGGACCACAGATCTTTGAAATACTCTAATGAACCCTATAAATCCTATTCCCAGAAAACTGCACGTATACACAAAGCCGTGTCCACTTTCAAGGCATCTTAGGCCTCCTGAAGCTCCCCTAAGGGGCTGAGAACCCACAGTGCATTGAAGAGTCATGGCTTGCTCATACTATAGCCCTAACTAATGGTCTACTCCCTCATTAAGTACCACACAGTCTCCACAACCTGCAAGGGAAAGGACAGGTATGCTTTGCTTTGCTTTTTGTCTCAGAGGTAATGACAAAAATGAAATACACGGAGAACAGAGTTCCCTAGATGAGGCCAAGTTAATGCGGCATGATCTCTGGGAGGGAAGGTGTAAAGATGTGAATACTGAATGATGGTCAAACTGTGTGACCTCAAAGGTCCCTTCTAACCCAAGAGACTGATTTTGGAATGCTCTACACAATGGCAGAGTTCTCACCTTGGGGGAAAATCCCCTCCACAAGTGACTGAAGGCCAAAAACAGCAACTCCCCAGGAGAGGACCAAACTTGTAACCCAGCCGGTCGCCATTCCGCACAGCAACTGTGACCGGGGACTGCTGCCCAAGGTTCCCAGACAGCAGCAGATATGGAGAGGGAGGCTGTGGTGAGGGAAAGGCCACACATCATCCTGCCTGGCTCTAAATCCACTGTGAATGTCCTCAAAATGTTCAGCCTAGAGCCCTTCCCATATTTTAAGTCTCAACTTTTGACAGCTGGAGGACACGCTTCTGCTCCCCGCACCCTCCCTCCAGGATTCGGAGAGAAAACTTTTCACTCATCCTGAAGCCTGAGGAATGAACACTGGACACAGCGGGTTGGGGCAGAACTGGTGGTGGGGAGGAGTGGCCAGTCCCTAGGTATTCCCTCAGTGGAGCAGTGACACCAATACACAGTGGGGGACATGTGACAACTTGGTATTCAAGACCTGAGGAAGGCAAGCGGGAGGCAGCGTGGAAACAGGTACAGAGAATCAGAACAGCACAGGAGGAAAGAGCAGGAACTATCAATGGATACACAAAGTGGACGAAACTCAGTGTCTCCCCAAATTCTAGCATCCTCCTTCCTCCTCCAGATTTTGCCTTTTGCAGGTATCACCTGCACTATAACTTAACAGTTCCCTTTAAGCAGACTCTTCTTAAAAACCTTATTTACCCTCATCCTAAGACATGAAGTGCCAGTTATACTTTGCTCTGATGTACATTAGAATACGGCATAAGTACGGAAACAAAAATGTATTCCACATTCCACCTAAGATCACCTGGCACCACACAGAGGTCCAGGCGCCACCCTCTGTCACACGCTGGGAGCCACGAGTCCTGAGTCTGAAGTTTGGTCCTGACTCCAGCCTCACCTCTCAGCATGACCCCCCTGGGAGCCACCGCCTCCCCATCTTACAGTGAAGGAGAACCAGGTAAACTCCAAAGCTGCCCTGCATGGTTCTGACAGTCAAGGTTGGCAGGTTTCTATGTGACTCTGACAAAGGTACCCACCAAGGTGACATGTTAGCAGAATCCCAGAAGTGTCCTGGTTTCTGCTCTTTTGGGGTAGCTACAGACAGGGAGAGGGGTAAGGCATCCGGAAGCAAAGGAAGGAGTGACAGGAAGACAGTCTAGTGTAAAAGGAGGAATGTCAGATTTGAACCCAAAATACAACATCTCCATTTACTAGCTGAGTTTAAGTTTTTTTCATTTTTAGAATGAGGATAACCATGCCTCTTTTCCCTTTATACAAATGCTCCTCAACTTTCATTCAACCTGAACTTTCAAAAACTATACACCGACAACCCTAAACTACTCTTGAAAGCCCCATTCAGACTTACATACAAAAGCTGGATGACATTTGGGCCCTTCCCACTAGTTACCAGTTCAGTTTTGGCAACTTTGCTAGTGGAGTTGAATTTGCTAATTAAAAAATGTATTGCATTACCCGCCTTTTTTAGCAGTAAGTTTTCTATAACTGACGCAAAGGACAAAGATGGACAAAAAGTGGCAATTCTTAAAGCCTGATCTGGTGTTTACTGGACTTAAATCTTGGTCAAATGTGTGCTCAAAATAAGGGAAAAGAACAAAAGTGAAGTATGCTGGAAATTTATGAGTCAAGATTATGTCTAAAAGGCACAGATAGTTAGGGAGTTTATACTACTTTTTTAGTTTTTAAGGAACTCCTCTTTATAATGCATAAGTCTGGGGTTATATTTACCACACTCAATTTCTATATATTTTCGGGAACACATTATGTTCAAAATGCTATCTCATCTCATAGAAAATTTGAGGCAGCCTACAGAAAAATACAAATAGATTAATCTAGACAAAAGCAAACATAAATCAGAAGGCCAAAAACATAAAAAAATCTCTGCATTTTATTATGTGTAAATAATATCTAAAACATACTTCCATTTAAAAAAGTAAAAACAAAGCAAAGAAACAAACAAGAAGCCAGGGGAAGGTGAGAACAAGAAACACAAATGACAGGTCCTACAGTTAGAAAGTTGAATTGAGCTTCCTGCCAGCCAAAGCTAAAAGGGAAACATGACCACTGCATGATTCTTGTTACAGAGGCTTTAGATCTGAGCACTTAGATCTGAAAACAATTTCTCTTTAGGTGCCTTCAATGAGGAACAGTATCCTTGAGGACAATACTGCAGTATGTACATTAATACATTTCCTAAGACCATCTCTGTGTATCTCAATGCTAGCTGGACTGAACATTCCTGCAGCAGGAGTGCGGTAGGGAGACAATGTAGGTCAAATGAGCAGCTTGGAGGCTCAAATGAGATGAGGAGAAAGAGCTCAGGAAAGCATGAAGCACAGTGTGAGTACGAGGTCAACTGTCTAACCCTAAGCTCTGGGCGCATGAGAACTGGAGAGGTCTTGATGCTGAGACTTAGGCAGGGGGTGTGGAAGTGACTTCCCATGTGACTAATCCAGCTAAAGTGGCTCTCGCATCAGCCCTATCACAGTCCAACTCATAAACGAATGGCTTGCTTACAGGGGTACTCTCTGCAAAGTAACAGCCAAGAACATTCCTGGGCACATCCATTGAGCTCCGTGTAACAGAGGCTACTAACTGGGTCCCCACATCCATTTTCTCCTTCATCTTTTAGTCACAGAACCCCCAGCGTTTTAACTGGGCACAAGACCACCCAAGTAAGAGGCTCTATGTCCCAGAGTTCCTTTCAGCAAGATGTGGCCAGAGTGATTTAAGCAACTCCAGGTCATGTCCTTTAAAAAAGAAACTGCTTTCTCTCTCTCTTTCCCCAGTGGAATGTGGACATGGAGCCAATGTCTACTTTGACTCACCCAAGGACAACACCCTACGGGTGGCTAAACAAGACAGAAGGAAACCAAGTTCCTGATGACCCTGTGGAGTTCAATCTGCCCTGGACCATTTGATTACCTCTGTACTATTAGAAAAGAGAAAAATAAACTTCTAAGAGCCACTGTACTTTAGGTTCTCCTTGTTACAGCACCTTAGCCTGTGCCTTAATATAATTCACAACAGAATGGAAAGATGTCCAGAGGAAGACTTCAAAGGACTCAGGCAACACCCTAGAAAAGTGAACTCACAATTCACTTCAGCAAACAGGTCAGAAAATGATAACCATCAAGTAAGCTGTGCCTCTTACTCCTTTTCCAGGAGGGGCCCAGCCACATCCTTTGAGCAGAGGGAGAAGCCTTTATTACAGCCCAACCCAAACACAACCTGCAGCCTGTCCACTGTGGGCCTGGACCAAATCCCCAGTAGTTAGCAATACAGACTGCCTTCCCCACCCTCACGAGGCAGGGACACCCCCATCCTATCTTTTCCCCTAAAGCAGGAAAGCTCCAAACTTCTCCACTCTTCGTAATTACTGTTCTTGAGGACAGGCCAAGTCCAGCTGAAACACCTGTCGGGGGGGCTGTGTGTGAGGGTCAGGGGAGGGGAGTCCAGAGCCCCAGAACAGAAGCCACAGCTGGGAACTAGAGAGGGAGGAAAACCTTCCCGTTTGCCCTGGGTTTCTGGGGTCCAGAGGCCTGAGGGTGCAGCACCTGCTCCTCCTGTGGAGTCCCCCTGGCGACAGCTCAGCCGGGCAGCTGCCAGTCACTAACGGATCCCCGCCACCGGCACCTGCTGCTGCTTGCGGATCTTGTTGAAGAGTTCCATGTACTGGACCATGGTGTCTGCTGGGCTGTAGACAGCGTCGTGCCTGTTCCCAAACACAGTGGGAGCCCCTGGGGTGTGGCTGCCTAGAAAGCTCTGCAGGAACTCGAGCAGCAGGCTCCAGCAGTCGCTAGCTACCACACAGGGGCCATACTCCACCTGGAGACCAGAAGAACAGAGACGGAGGGTAAGCGAGGGCCAGGACAGGTCGTCTGCTTCTCGTGCGCCTCTTGCCCCCCGTGCCCCTCTTTCCCAACCCTGAGGCAAAGACACACACCTTCTAGCACAGGGCTGCCCCGCAGGAAATATCCAACCCAAACACCAGGGATTCGACACACCCAGCATAGTTCCCTTTAGGCTCAGATAGTCTCATCTTGGGGTTATCAACCCACAGTCCTACGCACAAGACCCAGAAGCAGATTTAGGACCGTTTGAATTATCTCAGAACTATATAGTCCCAGCGATGCTGGATGCAGATTCATGGAGAGCTCAGGAAAATTCTGAGAGAGAAAATGAAGAGCAGGAGACAGAGTGAGTGTGTATGAGTGTGTGTGTGTGTGTGTGTGTGTGTGTGTGTGTGTGTGTGCGCGCGCTGGGGGGATCAGTAGGGGGTAAAGTAGACACATGTGCTCATAAGTCACTTCAAGACCAAACAATACTCCCTAAGTAGATAAAACCTGGGCTCTGACCCTAAGAAATAATTTCCCAACCCATGTGACAGGGGCCAAAGGACACATATCTTAGGCTTTCTCAGTTTCCTCTCCTAATTTTTCACTGGAGAGATGGCCGGGGAAATTACTGGTAACCATAAGGAGAAACAAGTAAAGAAACAGCCAGGCTGTGTTTGTACTCAAAAGTTGGAAACGTGAAGGATAAACAGACTGGGTTTCCAGTGGGTCTCGGCAAATGCAAGGTGTATCACAAATGAAAAGGGTCAGGAAATCTTGGCTCTAGAGGTCCCTGGAGTGTCATAGCAGTAATGACCACTAACGCCCTTTTCTTCACTTGGGGTGCTCCTTAGGGCTGACCTATCCCCGGTTTCTATATTTTAAGTCCCTCCTTAAATGCTACTCCTGCAGGAGGCATCACAATCCCCAAGGTCAGCAGTGCTCTCTTTGGCCTGAACTCCCAGAGCAATCTGTGCCTCTTTTATGGCATTTCTTATAGACTAATTTCAAAAACAGTTTGTGTGTTTGGGCCTTGCTCTTTTACTAAATCGTCAATTTTCAAAAGGCAGGCCCTGTAGCTTACTTATTATTTTGGGGGGGACCATGGTAGATTGCAGACTCTCACTGGTCCCAAAGCCAGCTACTGACACACTCCGCTGACACACTCCGTCTTTGTCATTTTCAGTGTACACGTCAAAGATGAAGTCATCCCACACACCATGAGAGTAGACAGCATGTCAAAGGGAAAGGCACATCTTTGCTTCACAACTTTTTTGGCTGTGGCGGCTTGTGGGATCTTAGTTCCCTGACCAGGGATTGAACCCAGGCCCCAGCAGTAAAAGCACCAAGTCCTAACCACTCGACCACCAGGGAATTCCCATGCTGCACAACTTTTCCACCTCCCAAAAGTTAACTGCACTGAAAGTTGCCCTGGTATGTTCCAGTCCTTGTGATGGGTGACTGGTCCCTCCACATCAGAATTCACCTGCTCCCACCGCACTCTCCGACCATCCCTCCCCTTCTCCAGCAAGTCAGCCCTCCTAAGCTCTCTACCTGCTGAGAACCCAGCTTGGGTTAGAGAGTCCCTGAGTGATTAAAGAAAGGGTAGAAGACGCAGGGAGAGGAAGCACAGTGGCTCTGTGGACAGGAATCAGGTAGGTAGAAACATCTGTTTGCTCAGGGGCCGTGGAAATCTGCAGAGCCAGCCCCTTCAGCACATATGCTCCTATTTCACCGAGGTCTTACCTCCACGGAGATGCCTCGGGCACTGGGCCCCATTGTAACCGTGCCCACCTTCACTAGGAAGTCACAGTACTGGTAGCGGGTGCCCCGGGTCTCAATCTTGCTGGCCTTGGCACTCTGGAAAAAGCCCTTGAGCTTCACCATGAGCACATCAAAGTTGGTGTCAGCAACAAGGCAAGGGCCGTTCTCAAAGAGGGCGAAGCAGCTCAAAGGGTACTCGGAATTGTGCATCACATACATCAGCTTCCCGGCCTGACCTGCGAGGGACGGAGATGCTACTCAGTATCAAGACCTTCGTCAGCAAACCGCGGAGTAGAGTCCAATGCGCTGAACAAAGCCAGGTGGCAATCGAGCATCACCTCAACCGTCCTGGCGGGCAGTGGAGGGAAGCCCCTCGCCAACAGCCATTTCCAGAGAGGAAGGGAGAGGAAAAGGTGGCATGTGGTATAACCCACTGCTCTACAGAAAAAGGTGAGGGGCAAACGGGGAACTTCGACAGTGGATAATGGTTTAATTCTTAAGTTGAGTAATGGGCTCACAGATGGATGATTAAGGATGATGACTAATAACTCAGAGGATTTACATATGGTCTTTCGTACAGACAGGTATCACATATTAAGGAAAATAAAAGTAACAGCATTTGAGCACACCAAACGAAGCAGCTGCTCTCTTTTCTGTCCATCCCTACCTTCCTTGGCCTCCTCCCTCTTTGAAACATAGGAAGTGGCCCCACAGAAGAGTATCTGAGCACGAGGCTGGAAAGGGAGGTCAGAGCCTTCTCTTCCATGCCCAAGTTCATTTAAAAAAAATTTTTTTTAAACATTTAAAAAAATATATTTATCTGGGGCTTCCCTGGTGGCACAGTGGTTGAGAGTCCGCCTGCCGATGCAGGGGACACGGGTTCGTGCCCCAGTCCGGGAGGATCCCGCATGCCGTGGAGCGGCTGGGCCCATGAGACATGGCCGCTGAGGCTGCGCTCCACAGCGGGAGAGGCCACAACAGTTAGAGGCCTGCATACTGCAAAAAAAAAAAAAAAAATATATATATATATATATATATATATATTTGTTCTTATTTATTTATTTAGGCTGTGCTGGGTCTTAGTTGAGGCACACGGGATCCAGGATGCGGACTTCTTAGTTGCAGCATGTGGGATCTAGTTCCCCAACCAGGGATCCAACCCACAGCCCCTGCATTGGAAGGCAAAGTCTCAACCACTGGACTGCCAGGGAAGGCCCTGTGCCCAAGTTCAGACTTCACCCTGAAGGCAACGGGGAGCCTTTGGAGTATTTTAAGACATCTAGCCGGCTTGGGAAGCAAGCAGCACAACTACAGCACAAAGAACTCAGGATCTAGAATCACAAGATCCAGTTTCAAATCCCAGCTCACCCATTCCAGTTTCTGAGAAATGAGTTTTCTCACTGATTACTATAGGTTTCCTGCAAGAAGGAAGGGAAGCTGTATAGATTTTTCGTTAAGTAGAAAATGGAAGAAGGCAAAAAATGGGAAGCAAAGTTTGTTCACTACAAGAGTTAATGGACAGACTGCCACAACCCCAAATATTTATTAAGTACTTAAACTATCCCCAACACTGTGCCAGGGTTTAAGAGGCACACAAGCAGAGGGCTTGGCCCCTGGCCTCAAGAAGCTGACAATCTCACTAAAGATAGGTGGAAAACTCTTTAGAAGACCATAAAACGAAAGTGCTTGCCTGGGAGAGACCAGAAGTCTTGAGAAGGAAGGAAAGACTTCAGGGAAGGAAGTGATCAAAGTGGGCAAGAGTCACCAGGAAAAACTTTCATGGAAAAACCAGGTTATGAAGAGAGGGTGGGATTCAGGCAGGGATGAGAGCGCAGCGATGGGAAAGAGTGAGGAGACAGGTGGGGGGCGCTGTGACCTCCACACAGGCCTCCACTGTGCTGCCACTTCCTGAACACACCAGGCTCCACACCAGCCTCCCCCCACGCCCTCCCCACTGCCTGCTGCAAATTCACACCTTTCATTTGAGAAATCCAGTTCAAAACATTTCAACCCTCCAGTAAAAAGACATCCAAAGCCAATCTGGCATTCTGTTCCTGTGCAGACTCACTGTGATTACATGCTTAGTTCATACTACGGGAGTCTGCAGGTGTTCTTACTGTCTCGAAAACAGTCGAAAGGCAACTAAAGATTTGGGTCCCAGATCAGCAGCACCAACCACCACTTGGGAACCTGTGAGAAATGCAAATTCTCCGCCCCACCCCCTACCTACTGGGTCAGAAACTCGTGAGGGGTGGTGGGGGGGGTCGATCTGAGGGCCTTCCCACCCTCCAGGTGATGCTAACGCTAGTCAATGTGAGAACTTCTGACCTAAAGACACGGAACCAGTAAAGCAGCAGAACCGGAACTCCAATCCAGGCCTTCTGAGCTCCTTCCATTCTACCCCACTGCCTGCTGAGAATGTGCTGTTTTTCCACCTAGACTGTAGTTCCTTGAAAGTAAAGGTCTGATGAGGAAAACAGAGCCCAGGCCAAAGAGCTTCTCAGAAGTAGCATGCTATCTTATGTCTATATACAAGTGTTTTGTTTTCCAAATGCTTTCATAACCGTTCTCTCTTTTGATTCCTTGTATTCTTCCTATTGCAGTCAAAACAAATGTTAACACTGCAATTTTACTGATGATGAAATTCAGTTCAGTTCTTAGCTACCATTTACTAGACATTTATTCCATGACAACCTTTGTTCTAAGTGCTTTGCATGTATTAACTTATTTAACTAGCACAACAACACTAGGAGGTAAATACTGTGATTATCTTCATTTTGCAGATAAGAGAACTGTATTGGGAAGGGTGCAAAAAACATAGCCCCCACTAGACAGTTTCATTAGAGGGGATTTAATACAGGGAATGAAGTACAGGGGTTGGAATAACTGAAAAATCGAATGGAATGGTGAAGCCACCCAAAGATTAGCAACACAGGGAGCCACTACCATCCCTAAGGCTGGAAGAAAAAAGAGAAGATGTGCTGTTACGAGAGCCAGGAACAAGGGCTGCTGAACAGGAGCTAGAACCAAGGAAGAAACAACAGCCAGAGACACAGCCCAAGGCAGAGGGAGAGGGAGAGAGAGACTGTGGACTCTCTTTCTTCCATCCTCGAATCTTCCCCCGTGCCTCTCACTGGCCAAAGATAACTTACAGGAGGCCTTGCAAATGTAGTTTGCAGGAGAAGTGCAGGGAATGGATCCCTGGGGAAACAGGCAAGTGACCAGCATAAGAACAGTCACAGGTTGCGGGAATAACCTAAAGTTGCAGTTAGTTGTGGCAGAGCCAGGACTCAGCTGTCCGGTTCCATGACCTAGGCTCTTAGTCACTGTGCTATGGAACCGTCCAAAATCAAGTTACTACAGAGCCAAGACTAAGAGAACCCAGGTTCCCTAATTCCTATCCAAAAATCCTCTTTACCTCCCTAACATCACCAACCACAGCCCATCTCACCTTGAAATGCATTTAAAACAAAAGCTGTTTCACTGATCAAGGTTATGCTAAGGAGGTAGCCAAGGCCACTGGCTAGGTGTGGGAAACAGGAAGCCTTTCTACAAAAGTTCCCAAAACTCTAAAGCTCCAAGAGAATCATATGCAAAGCCTTCTGAGCCTCAAAGGAGTCTTTCTCAATTTTAAGGGTGCATGAAGACCATCTGTGGGGCTTATTATAATGTAGATTATGACTGATTACCAGTCAGTCGGTAAGCGGGGGTGGGGTGGGGGGGTGCGCCAGGAACCTGCACCTTTAACAAGTAACCCAGAGGATTTTGAGGCAATTCGTCGGTGACCAACACTCTGAGAAACACTGTTTTAAAAGTGCAAAGTGCAAAAAGACTACAACACAGGCCCAGTCTAAGAGATGAAGCCAAAAATTAATGAATTCAGAAACTCATCTGCCACATGTCCACGAATACCACCCTCAGCAGAAGAGCAGAAAGGTTTCAATGAACATGAATGTCTATTAACTCCACGCCAGGTTCCAGCCATCCCATAGACCAATCTCTCACTGACCTTGGCTGCCAAGGGTAGAGGCAGCCGTGTGGTAGGTCTCACAGTCCACACAAAATGTTCCTTGCTTCTCTGCTCCAAGCATCTCCAATTTCCGGGTGAGGAGCTCCACGGTCTGCTGGACACTCTTGCCCTCGGCCACGGGCATCTGGGACACACTGGAAGGGAGAGGACCAAAATCATCATGCACGTGTACTCATTGAGTCACTCACTCACCCGCAGAATCACAGCTCATCAGGGCCAGTAGTTACCTTAGTCACCATCAACCCAGACCTCCTCATTTTAAAGACAGGGAAACAGAGGCCCACAGTCCCTGAGAGCTTTGCTAAGAACCAGAGCAGGTCTCAGGACTCAGGTCTATGGCAACAGCATTTCCCGAGTGTGGTATGTGTGTCAATGTTCAAGAGAAGATTTTAGGTGGCATACAGACTGAGCATGCAGTAACACTGAATTATACGATGAGAAAGGGATTTCCTCTGCGTTTCTTTCAGCTCTGACTACATCAAAGACAAAGCCTCAACTTGGGGTTATTATGTTTTTACCAACTCTCTAACACTTTGCACGTGGGCTGTCCAGCACAGTAGCCACAAGCCACATGCGGCTATTTACACTTAAGCAAATAAAACAAAGTAAAACTTCAACTCCTCAGCTGCACACTACCCACATTTCAAGGGTTCGACAGCCACACATGACTGGGGGCTAGTGTACTGGGTAGTGCTGACACAGAACATTTCCATTGATGCGGAAAGTTCTAAGGATCCTGGGATCAAAGAGAAAGCAAGCCTCAAGTTTCTAATCTTTGGGAGTGAGAGGCAACAGTACGTACAAGAATTTAACCAAAACAATGAAACAAAAAGTTATTTCCAAGATTTCCTTCTATGGTGAGTGAAACTAGCTTCCCCTTCAGAGCGGTAGGAAACGATCACCAAGCACCAACTATGTGCCAGGCAGTGTCCAAAGGTCTTTAGATAAATTAACTCTTTGAATCTTCACATCAACCTTATAAGATATAATATTATTATCTCTTCATTGTCAATGAGGAAACTGAAGTACAAAGGGGTTGAATAACTCATACAAGGTCACAAAGCTTAGTGTGGGGTGGCGTGACCAAATTTCAAAGCCAGGCGAGCTGGCTCCATATCTGTGCTCTTAACCAGTCTACCAGAATGCTTCCCCAGGAATACAGTTGTCTGTTAAAATACTTCTAAGGAAAAGAAACAGAATCCAAAGAAGACATTAATAAATAATAGTTCAGGGGACTTCCCTGGTGGCACAGTGGTTAAGAATCCGTCTGTCAATGCAGGGGACACGGGTTCGAGTCCTAGTCCGGGCAGATCCCACATGCCGTGGAGCAACTAAGCCCGTGCGCCACAACTACTGAGCCTGCGCTCTAGAGCCTGCGAGCCACAATTACTGAGCCCGCGTGCCACAACTACTGAAGCCCGCGTGCCTACTGACGCCCACGTGCCTAGAGCCCGTGCTCTGCAACAAGAGAAGCCACCACAATGAGAAGCCCGCACAAGGCAATGAAGAGCAGCCCCCGCTCACGGCAACTAGCGAAAGCCCACGCGCAGCAACGAAGACCCAACGCAGCCAAAAAATAAATTAAATAAACAAATAAATAATAGTTCAAGTGCTACATGACTAAATAAAAATCATAAATACAGTCATACGTGGCTGAATTTGGGGAGACACTGCATTGCTTTATGATCAATCATAATCAACTAAATGAAGCTATAAAAACAGAGTCCTACTGTTGCTAAAAAATTGTCACTACTCTCCATCAGAAAAAGCACTAACAAGCAATGATGATGATGCTTATGTGCCTGATTTTGAAATAAAAGAGAACCCCTGGGACTTCCCTGGCAGTCCAATGGTTAAGAATCTGCACTTCCAATGCAGGGGGCGAGGGTTCGATCTTAGTTCTTAGGGGAACTAAGATCCCACATGGCACAGCGGAGGCCAAAAAAAAAAAAGAATCCCTAAGGTAATGCTACCGGGGTCAGAAGTCCTAGAAGGCTGAAAAACTTGAGAAGCATCCCAACCGACAGAGAGCCCTTTCCCTCTGTCTGCCTTCTGCACTGAAAGAACAGGGTTCCATGCCTCTGTGCAGCAAACTTTTTTTTTTGGCTGCGCCCCGCGGCATACCAGATCTTAGTTCCGCGAACGTTCCGCAAACAGGGAGGCGCGGAACTCTTAGTTTCCTGCAGTGGAAGCGTGGAGTCTTAACCACTGGACCGCCAGGGAAGTCCTCAGCAAACTTTTCATTCACGTTCCTCACATCCTTCTTACACTAAAGGACTTCGAAGGAAACTCATGATGTCAACTGCAGGAAGCAAATGTGCAGTCCCTGACAAATCTGCAAGACCTGGGCTACCAGGAGGACGAGTTCCCACAGGCTCTTATATGAAAAGCCTAGAGCCACTGACTTCAGATACCCTGGCCTCTAGCCCTCTCTGACCAGAAGGATGCTCAAGATATATATATATATATATTTTTTTTAAAGCCCTGAAATCTAGCATTTTGGAACTAATGCCTCCAAGAAAATTAGGCCCATATCTTTCCCTGCCACACTGACTTATAACATGTTAGAGATAATAAGTCCATAGAAACTAAACCAACCATGGAATTAAACATAGTAAGAAACAGGTCCTGAAGAGGTGATGTGCCTGGAATCCCAATCTCCTAATTCCCAATAGCTTCTTTTTTTCCTCTAGACCCAAGATCTTAAAATGGCCAAACTAGGACCATACACAGGCTGGTGTAACCGCATTTAGTGGCTGTAGGGAGGGGCAGGCGAAAACCTTAAAAAGATACTGTCTGCCTGTTGCCAATCCCCCACCATCCAGCCCTGCCTGCAAATGGGTCCTAGTCCCGATATCCTACTTCCGACCCTAAAGTTCCACCCCGGGCAGTACTATGGCCTCACGGGCAGCAAAACGTACCAAGAACAAGGGAAGGAGGTACACGACAATTGATGGGTTCTTAAGATAAAACCTTTTACCTGCCGCCTTCCAGGAGGAAGGGGCGCATCTCCGAGGGAAAAGTCCCGCAGATTCCGCAGCCCTCACGGTGGCCCCCTCACCCACACAACACGAGGACATCTTGCTCAGCTCCCGGGGGGTGGCGGACCCCGGTCCCGATCCTCCTCCCGGGTACACTGGAGGTTCCGAGGGCCTTCAAGACGGCAAGCCCCGCCCCCACAAAATCCCTTGAAGTCCTACCAAGTCACTCCCATGGTGTCGGGCCAGGATGATGGGAGGATCAAACAACTGAAATGCAGTACTCTCCGGCAGCCCACACGAGGTGAAGCAGCCCAACTAACGCAAGCTCCAGAGCAGGGAGACGCTCCGGAAATAACGTAAAAACAGAACGCCGAGACGTCTAGCTCACGAGGAAAAGGGGCGTGTCTAGGCGCCCCAGTGACGTCACTGCCTGACACCACCACCACACCCCCCCCCGACTTCCCGTTCGGGGAATTTCCGTTCGACTGGGAACACTGGGCCTAGATCCATGAAGCTAGGAAAGCGTGGCTCGGACTGCCACCACTTAGAGAAGCCAACATTAAATGCAATGAGTTTATTAGGGAATCCAGCTCCAGGACCCGTGAGCTCTTTTAGGCGATAGGGCGGCGCTGGTGGCAGTCCCGGCCTCCCAACGCGAGGGGGCGCTGTGAGCTCCGTGTGGCATCTTGGGCGCTGGGAGGTTACTGCGCAAGCGCATTCAGGGCTTTTTTTTCCATCCACACGTGTGAAACTTCCCGGCAAGGCTCTCGAGAAAAATGCCCAAATTGAAAGCGGCTCGTGGGGCCGGGGGTCAGGAAAAGCATGCGCCCCTGGCCGAGCAAATCCTGGCTAGGGACGCGGTGCGGGCAGGGGCCCGGGAAAAGCGACGGGGTCGTGGAACCGGAGAAGAGGAGGAAGAGTACGTGGGGCCCCGGCTGACCCGACGGATTTTGCAGCAAGCGCGGCAACAGCAAGAGGAGCTCGAGGCCGAGCATGGGACCGGGGGCAGGCCCGCGGCGCCGCGGGAGCGCACCACGCGGCTGGGTGAGTGGCCGGGGTGGGTACGAGGAAGAGGGTGGGTAGCTGGGGTGGATGGCTGAAAGGTTCCGGAAGGGGAATAGCTTGGAATAGAAAAACAGGGGGCCGTATTACACTCTTGCAAAGGTAATGGAATGGGACACCCAGCCCTGAGGCGGAATGAGGGTGGCCAGTGTCCTCCACTCCCACTCCTAGTTTTAGGCACTCGCTTTTAGGCACCCCCAAGGTTAGGCCAACAGGATGTGGTTGCTCACGCCACTAAGTTCTGCTAGTATTTATCCATTTGTTCTGTAAATACTTATGGGATGTCTAGTATGTACATTCCACTGTGCTAGGAGTTTAGATGGTATAGGTAAAAAAGTAAACAAGATAGACGAATACCTGACTTCAGGATCTTACAATCTAGCCCAGAAGAGAGACGATGAAATGGACAATTAGAATAATGCACTCCGTGATAAAGTGTAGTTTCTCTGATAACAATTGCATTAGTCTTGGGGGTCAGGCTTCCCAGATTGCTTGGCCTTTGTGCTAAGACCTGAAAAGTGGGGAGTGCTCTGAGCACAAAGAACAATATTGATTAGGGGCTAAAGAGAGAGAGAGATTAATTAAAAGGTGGTCAATTTTTTTCTTATTAGGCTGGGAGTGTTGACCTCCAAATTGCTTAATCTGTTTCTCAGCTCTCATCTTTCATTTGTCCTGTGAGCAGTATTCGCAATGGAACACTAGCCTCTTGACTACAGTATCTTTACTTGACTTCTAAGACATCACATACCTGTTTTACAACTTCCTCACCTCTCAGTAGCCTTTGCAGGCTCCTCTTTTGCCACCAACCTCTTGCAGTGGCATAGGGTTCCATCCTTGGACCTCTTGTCTTCACTTCTGTTCACTGCTCTGGTGCTATCATCAGTTTCCAGGTTTAAATACCATGTATTTGGTAACTGCTTCCCAGTTCATATTCTAGCCCTGATCTTTTCCATGAAACCCAGATTCTTATATTTCAGCTACCTCTTCAGCCTCTCCAGTTTGAAGTCTGAGACATCTCAAATTTCACATGTCCAGAACAGAAATCCTGACCATCTTGCCAAACCTCCACCCACAGTCTCCTTCGTCTCAGTTAATGGCATGATGTCCTTCCATTTGCTCCAGACAGAAACCTTGGACTGCTCTCTTCCTCACTCCACGTCTGATCTATTAGGAAGTCCTGTTGACTCTACCTTAAAAATATATCCAGAATCAGATCACTTCTCACCATCTGGGAACAGCATCCTGTTCAAACCACCATGATCTCTCACCTGGATGGTTGCAGTAGCCTGCTAATTAGTATCCCATACCCGCTACAGTCCACTCAGCTCCACAGCTCGAGGATTACAGTGGTCTACAAAGACCTGTGTGATCTATACCTTTTGTCAGTCTGACCTTTTCTGCTTCCCCTAGGCCTGCTCTGAGCACTCCATTAAAAATTGCAACACCCCCACCCCTGTCTCCACACTCCAGCTTCTCTCTTCTGCTACGTTTCTTTTGTCGTGGCATTTGTCTTTTTTAAACGTAATATATGTCATATTAGTTCATCGTCTGTTTCCGCCATTAGAATGTAAGCTCTATAAGGGCAGAATGTTTTTGTTTCTCTTGTTCGCTTATATTCCAGCACCCAGAACAGTGCCTCACTTACAGCAGGCACTCGTTTGCTGAATGAATGATGGTGAGGTAGGTCAGAGCGAGAGCTACAAATGACTTGTAGGCTGCCCTGAAGACAATGGGGAGCTATTGGAGACTATGGGGACCAGTTAGGGGATTGTCGAATTAATCCAGGCAACAGGTGATAACTGACCTAGGCTTTGATGGGGGCGTGAAGGCTTTAAGAGGGATTCTGTGAGGTACAATGGAATAGGACTTGGTAATTGATTGGATGTTTTGAGTGAGGGCAGGGGACAAGGCAGGCCTGCTGCCCAGGCTCTGGCTTAGTATTGGCTGGATGGTGGTGCTATTTACTTAGATGTGGAACACAGTGAGTAGTGTAGACCTAGGAGGGAAAGGGAGTGAGTGTGGTTGATGACAGGTGAAGGTTGAAGTGCCTGTGGGTCATCCATGACCCAGCTCTGCAGGAGGCAGCTGGAGTTAGGGTCTGGAGCAAAGGGAGGTCCACCTACAGGTACAGATTTGGGAGTTAGCATGTGGAGACAAAAGATCTAGTACGTGTTCCCCTCCCCCCTTATTTAGCTTTTATCACACAGTCTCTGTTCTTAATGACCTGTTCATGTGTGGCATTTTATCTCCCCACTTAGATTATTACCTCCCTTTTCAGACGCCCAGCCAGCTGTAGTCTTCCAATAATCGGTTATTCAGATGGGTTGGTCTGTTGAAATCTGAACTCACTGCCCGGCCTCACTTTACCCATCTAGCCTTATTTCTTGCAACTGTCTACACTCTTGGGTTTGTTTTTTTTTTTAAACCATTGATTATACACTTTTAAAGTTTTGTTTATTTATTTATTGGCCGCACCGTGCAGCTTGCAAGATCTTAGTTCCCTGGTCAGGGATTGAACCCTCGCCCTCAGCAGTGAGAGCGCAGAGTGCTAACCACTGGACCACCAGGGAATTCCCAACAGACACTCTTGTAACGAAGCCCTCTTGCCAGTGTTGTTACCCAGGTCTGGAAAACACGCCTTCATTTCCCATATTGCCTCTCCAGAGCCTAACCATCCTCTGCACTCATCATCTTCTGGGTGCCTGTGGTATATACCATTTCTGCCACTCATTTTGGCACATAATCAAGCCCTACCATGCGTGTAAAAGAGGTGAAGAATGCACAGTCTAGACCTAGATCGCCTGCCTTAGGCAAGTCCCTTACCTTTCCTGCGCTTCAGCATCCCCATCTGAAACTGGGTATAATCATAGTCCCTATTTCTTGGGTTTATGATGGTTACGTACAGTGTTTAGAAGAGTTTGTGCTATATAACTGAGTATAGCGTGTTAACTGTTATTTACTACTATCACTGTCTCATTGGTTCATATGTGTACATTTTGTTTCTCAAGCAAGATTGTGCGCCACCCAGGGACTAGAAGGTAGCATTTGCATCACCTGTTTCACTTTGCACGTCTGTGTCTATTACAAGCCAGCCCTGGACCATATACATGATGGTTAACCTCTGAATTCCTAAGCCATCGCTTACCTTGCTCACCCATTTCATCTCCCCTCTTCTGAGTCCAGGAGTGCCACAGGATGGATCAGATGACGAGGAGTGGCCCACTCTGGAGAAGGCTGCCACCATGACAGGGCCAGACTACCACGCGGAGGTGGTTGTGGACCCCGAGGATGAGCGGGCCATTGAGATGTTCATGAACAAGAACCCTCCTGCCAGGTAGGGCTGGCACGGCCTGGGATTTGGGAGAGTGGGTCCTGGTAGCAACTTTATAGAGAAGAAACTTTATATGCAGAGAAGCGTGTGTCCTGGCAGTGTTTTGATTCCGCTCCTTTGGGAAGGGCCTGAGCATTGCGAGTTGTGGGGAACCGCCTTGACAAAAGTGGCCCATCCTCAAAGGACTGTTCTTAATGAGAATGACCCAGACTCAAAATACCTCCTCCCCCCTCTGTCTGCCTGCCTTAGAACTGCCTGGATTACCTGGGCAAACAGTTGCAGGCCTTGTTCTCTCTCTGGGTGATCTGTCCCATTGCATTTGGTCTTGGTGTGCTCAGTTTTCTTAGTGGTGAGCTCAGTTTCCTTGGCCACATCTTTTTCATACCCTAAGCTTCATTTTATCCAGGGTTTTCCAGCCCCAGCACTTCTGCATTTTGGGCTGGATAATTCTCTTCTGTGGAGGCTGTCCTGTGCAATTTAGGATGTCTAGCAGCATCCCTGACTTGTATCCACTAGATACCAGTAGTGACCGTCCCCCCAGCTGTAATGACCAAAAATTGTCTCCAGACGTTGCCAGATGTCCCCCAGGGGGCACCCCACAGTTAGAACCACTAACTCATTCTCATCTGTAGTAAATGCTAGGTCCAAAACATGCAGGCTTTCAAGCTCCTGTGTTCAAACTCTGGAGCCCGTGGATTTTGGCCCAGGAGAGGGGAGTCTAGGATAAGGGCCCTCGACCAGTTCATTCTGACCATGTGATGTTAATGTGACATTGTTCTTGGTTCTTCAGGCTCTTGGGTTCATGCATGTCTCATTGCTAGTAATACTGTGGGAAGGCAGGGAGGCTGAATGACAAGTTCCATGGCCGTGTATTTGAGAGGCAGGATGAAGCCGTGAGCCCCTTTCCCAGTGTGATGCGCAGCAGCTGAGGTGGATGTTACAAAGTGCGTGCTGGTCCCACCAGAGAGCCTCTCAGGTTCCCACCCAGCGGCTGTAACTCCTCTTTCACAGCCCATTCTGACAAGCTTGGCAAGATGGTTTTCCAGCTTGTTGTCAACAGAAAAGTAAAGCTACTAGGAACAGGGGCTCCTGACAGTCTTGAGGGGTGACAGCTGGCATCTTCAGAGAGCAGGCTAGATCCACGTGAGCTCAGCAGTCAGAGGCCATTTAGTTTGGGGGCACATATGTACTGTAAGGTGCCTGACCTTCAGAACCTGAAAGACCAGGCTTTGACTCTTTCCCCTACTCGTGAGCTGTGAGACCTTGGGTGAGTTACTAACCCCTCTGCATATCGGTTCCCATGTCTGAGTAATGGGAATAACAATACCTCGCGTGGGTGTCACACAGACAGTGTGAGGGCACATCTGGGAAGTCCTGCCCTGGGAAGACAGGAGCCATGTTTGTTTTGTTTTAATTAATTTTTATTGGAGTATAGTTGCTTTACAAGGTTGTGTTAATTTCTGCTGTACAGCAAAGTGAATCAGCTACATGTATACATATATCCCCTCTTTTTTGCATTTCCTTCCCATTTAGGTCACCACAGAGCATTGAGTAGAGTTCCGTGTGCTATACAGTAGGTTCTCATTAGTTATCTTTTTTTTTTTTTTTTTTTGCGGTACACGGGCCTCTCACTGCTGTGGCGTCTCCTGTTGCGGAGCACAGGCTCCGGACGTGCAGGCTCAGCGGCCATGGCTTACGGGCCCAGCCGCTCCGCGGCATCTGGGATCTTCCCGGACCGGGGCACGAACCCGTGTCCCCTGCATTGGCAGGCGGACTCTCAACCACTGTGCCACCAGGGAAGCCCTAGTTATCTATTTTAAGGAGCCATTTTAAATAGACTTCAGCAGACCCTGGAGACACCTTTATTGCACCAAAGCCCAATGTAATGATAATTCTGAATCATCACGGTCTGATTGTGCTTAAGGAGGCTGGGAAAAAAAGATCTTTCATCTTGGACCTCTTTCCATAAACTTTAATAAATTAAAAGGGGGGTAAGTGTGTGCCATCGTCTCTCCCTAATGGTCCCAGCTACCAGAAATCTTGGTATATAATTGAGGTGTGTCTGGTACTCTGGAGAGGTCAGACCAGGGTTTTATAACTGGAGAGTCCTCAGCACACTGGCAGCATGTGATGGATGTGTTTGAAATAGGAACACTTGTCACAAACTTATTACTACTATCACTGATAGTTCCAGGTAGAGTACGTACGCTAACTTTTTTACTCCTCATGTTAACTTTATGAGAGTAGGTACTGTTATTATCCCTGTTTTACAGGGGAGGGAGCTGAGGCATAGAGAGGCAGAGTAGCATGCCCAGCGTCAGGCAGGGAGCAGAGGAGCCAGGACCTGAACCCAGGCAGGTTGACTTCAGAGGCTAGGTTCCTCGCCTCCACACACGACTGTCAGCTCCATCCTGAGCTGAATGACTGACTGCCAGGTCTTCTGTGCTGGGTTGTTGGGCCCAGAGGGGACTGAGGTCACGTGTCCCAACAAGATTGCAAGTTTATCGGGGCTCTCAAGGGACCGCGTGGGGAGTCAAGAGCTTCCTGGACTGAGAGCACGGCACTCCCACCCATTCCCTCCCTTTCTCCCAGACGCACCCTAGCTGACATCATCATGGAGAAGTTAACTGAGAAGCAGACGGAAGTCGAGATGGTCATGTCCGAGGTGTCAGGCTTCCCTGTGCCCCAGCTGGACCCCCGGGTCCTGGAGGTCTACAGAGGGGTCCGGGAGGTAAGAGCTGAGAGGAGAGCTGTGATGGGACTCCCTCACAGGGGCTTTGGGTGCCCACATCTCTCGTAGAAATAAGGCCTGGTGGCTGAGAGCGGGCTCAGGGGTCAGAGTGCACAGCTCCAGGGTCCTGCTCTCCTGCTTACGTGACTCTCTGGTCTCAGTTTCCCCACTGGAAAATGAGGATGATAATAGCACCTCCTCACAGGGTGGTTGTGAGGATTAAGTGAGTTAATGTATGAAAGGCACCCAGACAAGTGCCTGGCACCCGGCACCTGGTAAACATCGTGTATGTTAATGACGATGATGATTTTGTTCTCTCATCATCAGGTGTTGTCTAAGTACCGCAGTGGGAAACTGCCCAAGGCATTTAAGATCATCCCTGCCCTCTCCAACTGGGAGCAAATCCTCTACGTCACAGAGCCTGAGGCCTGGACCGCTGCTGCCATGTACCAAGCCACGAGGTAGAGCAGATGGGGGTCAGGGCTGCTTTGGGTCTGTAGGGAAGGGCTGGGTGTGGGAAGGGCAGGCTTCCCTTCCCTTTGCCATTACATCCTAGCTTTGCCCCCACAGCGCTGTCTTATGCTTCTTTATGTCATCATTTTCCCAGCTCTTTCTGTTTCCTGTTTTGGAGCCGAGACCCTGTTAAGAATATCTTGAGATGACTTTCCAGGGGAGAGGCTCAAAACTACCAGGATACAACCCTAGGGTGTCAGGGTGGCCTCAAAAGTCTGTGGCTCCCCAGGCATGCACAAGTCCCTGGTGACAGCAGGACAGAGGGACCCATGATGGAGAGGGGATGGTGAACAGCTGGGTACCTGTCTGCCTGGGAGAGCTCTGGCTCACCCCAAACACAGACAGTGTTCACCCTGTTTGGGTACATCTCGTAGCCCCTCCTGTTCCCTCTCTCATCTGACCTGGGTGTTGCATGCACCCAGCTCGCTTCACACACCCTCGATCTCTTGCATGTACCATCCACATTGATATTTAAAAGGCGAGCTCCAGACTATCAGGTGACCTGGGATCTCCCCCCTTTCCTCCAAAAACACTAGGATTTTCGCCTCTAACCTAAAGGAACGTATGGCCCAGCGCTTCTATAACCTGGTCCTGCTCCCCCGGGTGCGAGATGACATTGCTGAGTACAAGCGACTCAACTTCCACCTCTACATGGCACTGAAGAAGGCTCTATTCAAGCCTGGAGCCTGGTTTAAAGGTGGGAACCCAGGAGGCACTTACGAAAGGGAGGGGCTGGAGCTCCTGCAGTACCTCCTTTCTCTCACTCTGGGCTTAGAGTGACTGCCCCTCTGCCCCTCCCCAGGCATCCTGATCCCGCTGTGCGAGTCGGGCACCTGTACCCTCCGGGAAGCCATCATCGTGGGCAGCATCATCACCAAGTGCTCCATCCCTGTGTTGCACTCCAGGTAGTGTCGGTGGGGGTGGAGGACCACTGGTTGGCGGATCTCCGCACGGCAGAGTCCCAGGACTGGGGATGGGGGGGGCAGAGTGGGGAAGGAGCTAAGCATAGCCCTGGGTTTGCAGCTCATTTAAGCCAGTGGGTGTATCGTTACTCCACAAGAATGTCAGTCCCACAGGAACAAGGTCCCAGGGCCTGGCACATGGTAGGTGCTCAGTAAATAGTTGAATGAATGAAAGAATGGGGAACATGGGAAGAAAGTAAGTTAGGGGTGGAGATCTCAGGACATTAGGACCTATTCTAGTTGAATACTGAGACAAGCAGTCTGAGCCAGACGTGGGGATTTGGCGTGAGTCAGCGTAGTGCTGGTAACTGGAGTCCAGGGAGTGAGACAGGGGAGGTGAAAAGAATGCCGGAGATTCCCCCTTTAGGGATAGCACAGTGTAAGGGCCAGAAAAGGAGAAGCCTTCCTCCAGCGTTTCCCTACCTCCCTTCCCCACTAGTGCAGCCATGCTGAAAATCGCAGAGATGGAGTACAGCGGTGCCACCAGCATCTTCCTGAGGCTGCTGCTGGATAAGAAGTACGCGTTGCCCTACCGGGTGCTGGACGCCTTGGTCTTCCACTTCCTGGGTTTCCGGACGGAGAAGCGTGAGCTGCCCGTGCTCTGGCACCAGTGCCTCCTGACTTTGGTCCAGCGCTACAAGGCTGACCTGGCCACAGAGCAGAAGGAGGCCCTCCTGGAACTGCTTCGGCTGCAGCCCCATCCCCTGCTGTCCCCCGAGATCAGGCGTGAGCTTCAGAGTGCCATCCCCCGAGATGTAGAAGATGTTCCCATCACCATGGAGTGACGGAGCAGTGCTCGTCCTGGTCTGCAGGGCATGGGAGGACACCAGGATCCCTGCTGCTGACTAAAGGTGACACTGAGCCTTTATAGCCGAAGACCCAGTTCAGGGCCACGAGAGGTCACGGGCCTCTGATTCCCCAGTTCCTGACAGGGAGAACTGAGTCTGGCCGGCTCTCTCTTCCATTCTAGGCCTGCATCCCTGCTCAGTTCTGGGACCTGACTTGAAACTCCACAGCCTAACAGTCCCACTTCCCAGCTGGGGGTTGGAGTGGGTACTTTCTCTCAGGCTGTTGTGTCAGTTCACTGGGAGGTAGATAAAAACAAAAGGCAGGTATTTATTGAACTTCAGTGTTTTGATGTGGTGGATGGAGATCTTTCTGCTTTCCCTCTTTTGTGGAGGTGGGCACTGCATCCCTGCTCCTGTGTAGCAGTGGTTTCTTCCCCGGTTTACATGGGAGCCGTGCCCCCCTCAGACAAGTTTGTTTCTCGAGGCTGTACCCACCCTGCCAGCCCCTAGAGGGCACAGCCTTTGCCTTCCCCTGACACAGCCTACTTTGGGAGAATGCCAGCAACCAGGAGGTTGTTCACAAGATGGTCTCAGCTGTGGTTGGAAGAGCTAGGAGAAAGCACCTAGAGGAAAGTGGAGATACAGAGGCGAGAAAGGTCAAGCTCGGGGTCACCGCCAGACCAGTGCCCTAACTTTCTTAGCTAATGAAAGCTTTAGACCAAGGGTTGGCAAACCAGGGTCACATGCCTGTTTCCTTATGGCCCGTGAGCTAAGAAGTTTTACATTTTTGAATGGCTAGGGAAAAAATTGAAAGAAGGGTATTTTGTGATAGGTGAAGATTATATGAAATTCAGATTTCAGTGTCCATAAATAAAGTCTTATTAAGATGCAGCCACACCCATCCATTTCCAGGTTCTCTCTGGCTGCTTTCATGCCACAGCAGCAGAGGCGAGTACAGTCTGGCTAGAACCCTTGTTACGTGCTTTGGAGAATGTGAATTCGTTCCAGCCTAATTACTGTATTTGGGAGGAATTTGATCATAAAGCAAATTTCACATTTATATGCAGTTTTGTCTTTGAGAAACACTAGGTGAAAGCAGAAAACTGTACCCGGCTGAGCTGAGCCAGATGATACACGGAACGCACATACCTCAGACATGTGCGAGCGACACCAGTTCACCTTGCGGGTTGGTACCACACCCACATCTGGTGTTACAACCCGCCTTCCACATCCTTCCGACCTCCACTTCCACAGCAGACTTCAGGTGTTGTTTGTTTTTCAAGATAAAGGGCCATGTTTATTGCAGTATGTGTTTTTAACCATTTAATGGGTAAAAGCACTATCTTTCCTTTTTTTAAAAGACAAGTCTCCCTCATTAAGTATGAGTATAGTGCCTCAAGCCCCATTTTCCCCATAAGCCCTGTGGTTTTTATTGTGCAATTTTGCATGGTGCGGTGATTTTTAGGAATGCATAGATCACGTTATGAAGCAAAACTGACTGTATGTGGGGCAGAGACCATATGGCCCACAAAACCTAAAGTATTTACTCTGGTCCTTTACAGAAAAGGCTTGGCGACCCCTACTTGAGACCACTGATTTCCACCCTCTAGATATAGGCTTTTGCCCACACTGCCATCCAATCCAAGAAGCCAAAGAGAGTTTTATTTCAGAATCTTTATTAAGGTAGCGTGATGGTCCTGGGCCACCAGCCTGGACCTTGTGGCCTCGGGAAAGACCTGTGTCAACAGGGCTTGCCTCCCTCTCCAGACAGGGGGCTTGGTCACCTCCAGGTCATTGCTACTTCATCCCCCAGCCTTGCAGGATGGAGCAGAGGGCCAGAGGGAGAGGAGGGCGTGGCCCCACCCCAGGCTGTAGCAGCTCCTCGGCCATGAAGATCCTCTAGCGGTAGGATAGGGGAGGAATGCAGCAACCACCAGGGTCACCACCACTCAGGGTAGATGGGCCCCACCACACCCTCTTACAGCTGTACTCAAAGCAATTAATAAATTAAAACAACCTCTTCCTTCAGCACTGCCCCTCCACCCCCCAATCACACAGGAGAAGCTGAGCAGAAAGCAAAGCGAGGAGGTTGGTTCCTGCCCCTCAGACAGAGGCCAGGGCCCCTCCCTCTAGGAGCAGCTGAGAGCATGGATTATGCAGGGGCCTCCAAGTGCATTGAGAGGAGATGTCCACTCTTTCTTCTCACATGTGTCTAGAACATGTGAGGATTCTTCAGAAAGACCCCAATCCAAATGCAGTAACTAGGGAATTCCCTGGCAGTCCAGTGGTTAGGACTCCGCGCTTTCACTGCCGAGGGCCCGGGTTCAACTTTGGCAGTTGAGAACACGAGAGCCCCAGAGATAAGGGGGCCCCCAAAAGGAATGCTGGCACATGTATTCTACAGACTTCAATTTCATCTCTGGCCAGCCTGGCCCGCCCCCAGCTAGGACCGGGATGGGGGCTGAGCTGGTCAGATGCAGGGAGGAGGAGGAGCCTGACTGGCCACCCGCCGCAGCTGGCCAGGCCCCTTAGTGCACACTGCAGGGACAGGTAGGACCCGACCCCTTCGGCTTGCGACAGGCAAGTAGGAAGGAGCCCCCTCGGGCTTCAGCTGTGGCATGGTTCGTTCCTGCAGGCAGGGAGGGGGGTGGCAGTGTCCCCTCCTCTGCTGTCGGTGGCCACTCGAGGGGGCCTCGCCAGGGCTACAGGTGGATGGCTGTGACATCTGTGGGAGTGCTGGTCTGGCTGGGCCCCTGGCTGCTGGAGCCCCTGGGGGCTTTGGGCACTGGACTGGGGGAGGTCTGGGCGGCTTCCCTGAGGCTCTCCCTGAGGGCAGCTTCAATCTGCTCCTGACAGGCCCGCAGGCAGTCCTGGGAACAAGGGGGAACGGTGAGGAAGGTCCACGTCCCTCCCCCCATAGCATGTGGCAGCAGGTGCTGGAGGACACCTCCCAGCACACAGGGAAGTCTGGGGAGGTTAGGCCACAGCCCAACCCCAGGAATCAGCTTTCAATTCTCAGAAACTGGCAAGAGGATGTGGCAAGAGGGTGTGAGAGCAGCCCAGCATCTGACACCAAATCCCCCACCCCCACTCCTGCACACCGTTTGGCAAGAAAAGGGTACCCAGGGACAGTGCCCTTCAGCCCGCCCAAGACACTTGCTCTTCTGCAGACCAAGGAAGGAGATAAAAGGCCACAGAAGCCCCAAAAGCAGGGCACTCAAAACCAGGAGTGGAGACGGGGCCGGGGGTGGGGGGGCGACAGCTCCCTCTGCTGGAGGCTCAGGGAATATAGCGCTGCCTCGTGAACTGAGGCCACTTGCCCAGCTGCCCAGCACTCACCACTTCAGTGCCTGTGATCCCTGCCAGCAGCTCTGTGAGCTCATCCCCAGATGTGGAGCAGGCACCCAGGCCTTGCACTGCAGCTCCAATGCTTCCCGTGGCAATCATGGATGGCGGGTACATGGCAAAGGTGTAATCTTGGAAAGAGAGGGGACCATGAGGCAAGGGTGGTTTCAAGGATAACAACCAGCACGCACCTTCTATTACCCAGAAGTGCCAGGCCGTGTGAACAGAGCAGGGGTCTTCTTGAAAACCCCAGCAGCGAGTGGTGTCAGATAGCAGGGGAGAAATGCAGGAAAGGGGCTCTTTACTGGAGAGGGTCGGGTCCAGGGTGGTCTGTAAGTGATCCTGGCCAGGGACCAGGGAGTGAATGAGTCTCTTCCTGGTGTGGACACAAAATCAGGGTTAAGAGACCTGGTTTCTGCTCGCAACTTAGTCACTGTAAGACCCTGGGCAAGTCACTTCTCTCTAAGCTCTCAGTGACCCACCTACATACTTGGGGGGTGGGGGGGTGGTCTCTTGAGATCCCATACAGCTCTGCTGCTTTTCTGTATTGAGACTGGGGGCTCAGAGGGAACAGAATTTTCACAAATAAATTTTGAGAAGAAATTTAAGAAACCAGAAATCTGTTCCAATATTTCAGTTCAAGAAACCAGAATCTCCTGGTTACCGCTCACCCTTCCAAGTCTTCTGATTTCCCCGGCTTGGTAAAAATGTGTTTAGGACCCTTACCTGTAGCACAGAGGGCCAAAAAAGTCTGGGCGTGCTTCTTGACCAAGGCCTGTCGGTCACGGGGCAGAGAGAGCCGGTGCAGAATCAGGGCCAGGAAATCATGGGCAATCACGGCAGCCAGGTCCCACTTGAGCTTCCCCAGGACCAGCACCTCCCAGTCCTGGAGGTTGAGGAAGAGGGTAGGGTCAGTGGCTAAAGAAAGGAAGAGGAGGGAGTAAAGCAGAGGTCTCACAGGGAGGGAAGCGCATCACACTTGAAGGTCAGGACCCCAGTTCTGCTTTTGAATGTAAGGACTGGCACTGTGGCAGGGAAGAGGTGGGGGCACTTGCTTTGAGCCCTATTGATCATTTCCTAGATGCCAGAACTACATGCTTTACAAGAATTATCTCTTTTAGTTCTGCTGGGTTATCTTTGGGATCCAGTAATCCAGGCCTTCTCCTGACTTCCTGCAAGGCTCTGAGCACTTCTCCAGCCAGGGTTGAAAGAAAAGACTGCAGCAGCAGATCACCGCCACCATCACCATGAACTTGAGGCTCCTCTGGCACGAAGCAGAAAGATTCTCCATAATCCCAAGGATCTGTGAAAGGGGAGCTCACTAGCCTGCCCCCAACTCAGCATCCCATCCAAGTCCACACCTCTTTGAAGCAACTGGGGTGAGCATGAGGCCACACCTCCTGTGACACAGCTGCTGAGCCAACCCTGAGGTTCCTCAAAGTGGAGGTTGCCCAACCCAACCCACATCCCCTTGGTGGGACATTGGGGTGTAGGGCTGAGATAGAGCACCCCACTCTACCTCTTTGGCTGGAACCCATAGTGCCTAGTGCCATTTGAGTCTTAGGAAGAGAAGTGGAGGCCAAACCAAACAGGATGGGTCCAGATGATCCCTGAGGGATCAAACCATCTCTCTGCCTGCCCTAGCCTCTATACCACTGCTAGGTCCTGGAGGGAGGCTGGGAGCCCCACCCCAATCCACTCATCTGGGGTTCCCAGCCCTGGCCCCACTTCTGAGTTGCACACATGAGGATTTCTTCATTGTTTTATCTCAGGAAGGAACTCATGGGTTTGACCCCTTACTGAGGTAGAAATGGCAACCCCATCCAACCTCTTTTAGGCTCCCAGTCACACTGTCCCTCTCCTGGCCCCACCTAGGTGTCATCCTCTTGAACCTCTCACAGAGCCCCACAGAAAACAGCCCAGCCTGGAGCGGGAAGAAGTTGGGCAGAGAAGCTAGCATTCTACTCCCGGTGCTTGTCCCAGTGGTCAAACTCCTAACTCAGAAGTGAACAGAGGGACTTGCCTGCTGGCACAGTGATTAAGAATCTGCCTGCCAGTGCCGGGGACACAGGTTTGAGCCCGGTCCGGGAAGATCCCACATGCCGCGGAGCAACTAAGCCCATGCACCACAACGACTGAGCCTGCGCTCTAGAGCCTGTGAGCCACAACTACTGAGCCCGCGTGCCTAGAGCCTGTGCTTCGCACCAAGAGAAGCCACCGCAATGAGAAGCCTGTGCACCACAAGGAAGAGTATAACTCCTGCTCGCTGCAACCAGAGAAAGCCCACATGTGGCAACGAAGACCCAATGCAGCCTAATTAATTTTTTTAAAAAAAAGAAACCTTTAGGGGAAAAAAAGAAGTGAACAGAAAGCACCTAGCATCCAAGGAAACATCTAGAAGGCAACTTGGAGTGGGGCTTTCCCTGTGGGGAGGCATAGGGTCCTGCGTGAGGGAGGGCAGCCACCTTACCCTGTATCAGGGCAGCCCCTGAGAATCTCAGCCCTCACTTGGCCAAGAACACACCCCTGGCAGCTTCCATCACGTCCCTAACCTCTAAGGCCACCTGAGTGCTAGAACATCCAAATTCTCCTCAACCTCAGTGCAATGCTGAGGCAGGACCTTTCTTTCCTTCCTTCTCTGGGCCCCAGCCTTCTCTGTGGCATGAGGATTTGGACTGACTGGAGCTCTCTGAGGTCCCTTCCAACTCTGACCTTCTAGGAAGTCATTGATCGGCATACTCCACCCCCCAGCTCAGGCATGGGGAGGACTTTTGGCCTGTTCTGAAAAACTCTCCTCACATAAAGGCACACACGCCATCCTAATCTTTTCACAAAAAAGGAAGTCACCTTCTAGCCTAAACCCCTCCAAACACATCTTGCTCATTAGCCCTGAAAACCAGCTCCACTGGTTTGCCAAAAACTACCAAAAACTAGACTTGCCAAAAACTACCAGATTCATCACAAAGAGCTGTGGGGCCTCCCGGATTCCCAACTCCGGCCTCCTACTCCCATCTCCGAGAGCTACTTGGCAGGAAGAGGAATCCCGTTCCTCGACAAGCAGCACTCGGGGGCCCCAGTACCCTGGCTTCTTGGCCAGCCAATCACAGCAGCCTGCACGCTGCCCTCCTCCCCGGGAGATGGGGCCCAGAGACTCCTCTCCGGGTCAAGAGAAGACTGGGCCGCTGTAGAGCAAGGTGGAGGAAGGTGCCAGCTCACCCGTCTCCCCCCACCCCCGCCCCTCGGGAGACGATCTGCACGCCCTAAATAACCTCTTCCAGATCCAAGCAGCTCCCCCACCTCCTCTCCAGGCTCAGTGGGGAAAGAGAACCGGTGTCTCCCCTGTCCTGCCTCGGGAAGAGCCCAGCCCAAGTTCCCAGCAAGAGGCCCAGGGAGCCACTTCCCAAACCACAGGAGTGACAGCAGCTCCCCACAGTGTTATGAAAGACCTTGGTCAGAGTGGGTGGGCCAGGGGACAGGGCATCATTATCACATCGGAAGCAGCTGCAGCTCAGCCCCAGTCTGTGCCTCAGCTCTGGCCTTTGGCTAAAGAGGAAAAGAAGAGATGATTCCACAGGCCTGAAGCAGCTGCTCAAGTTTCCCAGAGTGAGGCTAGCGAATGGAGAATTAGGAAGGAGCTGTTTCTCCTGGGATATAAAAGGAAGGAAAGAAGGTGGGATGAAACGCCTTGGCCCTTCCTTACAGCAACCCTGGCTATAATCTGCTCTGGGAGGCTTTTCAATCACAAAGTCCACACACTGGGATAAAGACTCAACCAGGGAGGCCCCCCTCCCCCACATGAAGCACATTCCACTCCCCCACTCCAGGGGGGGTGCGTAGGCATGTCCTGCTGCTGCCAATAAATAACTCATGGTGGCTGTGTAAACCCAGAGGCAAAGTACTAGTGAGTGTAGACATGCAGTTTGACTTGTTGCTATCTGGGGGAAAGACCAGGAAGGAGTGGCACCCACTGGAGGTCAGGAGAAGGGGTTTGGTTCACGCTGGCAGTGCAAGCCTGGGCTTGGGGCTACCCTGACTATCACACCACACTGTCCCATCTCTTATCAAAAAAAAAAAAAAAAAAAGCCTCTGCTACCCTCCCTAGGGACAGAAAGCCTCTTGAGGGTCTTAGCTTTCCTTTTCCTGGTAAGTGAGGAGGCAGTGTGTGTTGGGGGGTGGGGAGGATTATGCACGCACCCGCAGCTGGCGGGGAGAGACAGAGTGGTCGGTGTAGATGCAGAGTTTTTCGATGGTCAGGGGCGTAGTCTCGCGCAGCTTGGAGGCCAGCAGCATGCAGACCGCACCCAGGAGCTGCAACTGCGCCTTGCGGGTGGGGACGCAGGACAGGTAGCGATCCAGGTAGTTCATGGCCAGGGGGAAGACTTCCTCCTCACAGCGCTGCTCCTCACACACCTGGGGGAGGGCGCACAGTCATTTCTGGGGCAGAGGCAAAGGAAACGCAGCAGCACTAAAGGGGGGGGGGGGCGGTGCGCTGAAGGGAAGTGGAATAGGGAGCAAGAATCGGGAGGGGGTAGGTGTACTTACAGTGACAAGGACTAATACGCAGGATGCGCCTTCCCCAAGGTGTTGTCCCCCCTCCACTTCCTCTGCGGTGCCTCCTTCCCCCCGGGGGTGGGAGGAAGCGGGGTACGCCAGAGGCTTCCTCCCTTAAGGATTCCAAACTGAGACTGCCCCCCCCCCACCAATACCGAGGGTGAGAGGGGACGGAAGAGTCACCCACGGGACCCAGAGAACTGGGACCTTAAACCCCATTACCGCCACCCAGTGCACACACCCAAAGGGAAGGGAGGAGACGCCAGCGGCTGCCTCCCGCACTTTTCATTTCCCTGACTGCCGGAACAGCGCGCCACCCCACCGCCTTCCCCGCCAGAACCCCGCGACACACAGGAACCGGCTCTGCGGCGGGGGCGGCCGAGCCCAGGGTTTTCCAGGCGCGCTCTCCCTAGAAGACCGGGCGGGGGAGCGAGGGGGGAGACGCTGAAAGAAGCCGGAGGGGAGAGGGTGGCCCTTGTCCCGCTTTTCCGGCCCGAAGAGAGGGTTACTTGGGGTGCCAAACAACTGGCAGTCAAAGTCAGGGTTGGAGAAGGGAAAGAAAGGGACACCAGGGAGGCAGCCGGGTAGGGTGCACGAGTGAAAGGAGTGAAAGGCCAGGCCCCGAGGATCTGCGCCACAGAAACATCTTGCTGATTGTTGTTGGGACCAGGATGTCCCAAGCCGGGGACGCCGGGGTGGCGGGGGAGGGGAGACCCTCCGGGCGGTACCTCCAGCATCCAGTACGCCAGCATCTTCCGCATGTGCGGCTTGATCTCCCTCTGCACACACTGGAAGTAAGAGGCGCGGGGCACGTAGCGCTCTTCCAGGCGGAGCAAGCTCTGCAGGACACGCTGGTCCCCCAGCAGCCGCGGGTCCGGCCCGGCCCGGGGCGCGTGCCGGGTGCCCTCGCAGCACAGCAGCTCCATACTCGGGCAGCGCACGGGCAGGGCGGGAGTGCGGGCTCGCGAGCCAGAACGCAGGCGGCGGGCCGGAGAGCGCGGGGCGCGGGTCTAGTGCTGGCGCTGGCACTGCGCGGCGGAGCCTCAGCCCGCCCCCGCCGCCGAGCGCGCCGCTTCCCTGACAGGCGCCCCGCCCCTCGCGACCGAGTAGCAACCGTGGAATGCTCGGACGTCGCGACGTTCCAGGGGGCGGGGCCTCCGGCGCCCAGACGGAAAGGGCTGGCGGGCGCTCCCCCTCCCCCCGGGCGACCGCATTGGTCCCCGCGGCGCGGGCCGGCCGGCTTCCGGGCGCTCCGGGTCCTTCTGACCACCCGGTGGAGAGAAGTTCTTTCGAGGTGGGCCACTTCCCCACCTCCGAGCCCTCCCATTTTGCTTCTCTGACTCCAGTCGCCCAGGAAGGACTCCAAAGTTTATTTATTCATTCATTCGTCAAACCGTGCTTCGCCCTTGGCTGCTTGCTCTAGGGAATATAAATAATAATAAAACAGCTAGTTCTTAGTGAAGAGTGTTCTAAGCACTTATTAAATCTTCACGAAAAAGCTAGGAGTTAAGTCATACTGATTCTGCGGTTGAGAAAACTGAAGTACAGTAACTATGATAATAGTTTGTCTGCAGCAGAGCTAGGACTGGGAAGCTGACGATCTGGCTCTAGAATCTGTGCTCTACACCATTGCTACTTAAACTGATCCCCAGACCAGCAACATCTTCATCGCCTGAGGGCTGGTTAGAAATGCAGACCCTCAGGCCCATCCCTGACCTGCTGGATCAAAATCTGCATTTCAACAAGATCCCTGGTGATTCCTGTGCATATTAAAGTGTGAGAAGAGATAGTCTAAATCAGTACATTTTAGAAATACAACAGGGTGGAAAGGCCATGGCTTCAAGGCCTCACCTTGTCATCAAATTGGCTGTGTGGCCTTGGACAAACCCTGAAGTCGGCCTTAGTTTCTGTTTGAGGAAAACATGGGCAGAGAAACTAGCTCCTCTTTTTTTCAATCTATATATATATATTTTTTTACCAGTTTCTTTTATAAAAAATAAATTTATCTATTTTTGGCTGCGTTGGATCTTCGTTGCTGTGCACGGGTTTTCTCTAGTAGCAGCGAGAGGGGGCTGGCTTCTCACTGTGGTGGCTTCTCTTGTTGCGGAGCACAGGCTCTAGGCATGTGGGCTCAGTAGTTGTGGCTCACGGGCTTAGTTGCTCCCCAGCACGTGGGATCTTCCTGGACCAGGGCTCGAACCTGTGTCCCCTGCATGGGCAGGTGGATTCTTAATAACTGCGCCACCATGGAAGTCCAAAACTAGCTCCTTTTTGGAGGAGTTTCTTGCTCAGACTCTATATAAAATCTTCCAGTTGCCATTTCTTCTACCTCCCAAACTTTGGGACTTTGCAGTTTGTCCAAAGCTGGATTCCACATGACCAGGAGGCAAACCACAAGCCTCCAGTAATGCTCCAAATGGGAGGAGGCCTTGGGGATCCCTGCCTCTCCTGGGGTCCTCCAAGGAGAGGAGACGCTAAGGAAGCGAGTTACTAGAGCAATGACACCCTATATAAGAGGCAAGCTCTGCGTTAAGCATTTTCTCAATGAATTGTTCTTTTTTATATAATAATTTTTTGTTGTTTTCATATCATGGAAATATTCATCTGCATTGTAGAAAACAGAAAATACTGATAAGTCACACAAAAAAGGAAATAATAATTACTCACAATTGCACCATCCAGATAACCCTTTAAAATGTCAATGTTTATTTTTCTAAAATTATTCTCTGAATAAACACATATATTTTTAAAAATGAGATCATTCTGCAAAGTTTTGTAAGCTGTTTTTTTTCACTAAAAAGTATACTGTCAACACATTTTCCATCTCATTAAATATTCTTCAACATATTTTTAATGACTTCCTAGTATGCCATTGAGTGAATAGATCATAATGTATTTCACCAAACCTGTATTGTTGGCAATTTAGATAGTTTCTAGTTCTTCTCTATTAGAAATAATACTGTAAAATATTTTTGTGGTAATATCTTTGTGCACACTCATGATTATTTCTAGAAGTGAATTAATTTCTAGAAGTGGAATTTCTCAATCAGAGGTTATGAAACATTCTAAGGCTTTTGATACAGTTCTTATTACCAAATTTCCCTGCTGAAAGGCTGAACCAATCTAATGAACAAACATTAGATATCTACTTAAAAAAAAAAAGCACCTCTACCAACTGGCGAGATGAAAAGTGGTTTATTAGTAATCTGCATAAATTTTTAAATTCAACAGCTCTTGTTGTGTCAGCGTGACTGTGTGCTGTGTACCTTGTCTGATCTTGCAAGTCGTCTACTCTCTTCAAAAATACAAACAAGAAGCTCCTTTAGTTAACTAATCATTGCATTGCACTCTTTTGTTAAGGACAACAATGAATCTAAAATTATAAAGATCAGATACGAAGTTATGGGGAGGCAAAGATGTTGAAGTGTAAAGGGCTTTTAGGGGGACGAAAAAATGTAGCCTTTTGAAGTTAAATACATAACCAGAAACCAGATCTGTCCTGAAGGAAGATGTTTCTTTACTTTCAGAATTATTGAGTAGGACTGTTCAGTTAAGAAGATTGTGCATCTTTGATGAGACAGTAAATCACCAGTATTTTTTACTTTTTTCAGAAGTATATTATTATTTCCCCACATTTTACAGAAAGGGAAACCTGTACTCAGAGTGGCTAAATAATTTGCCCAAGGTCCCAAAGCTAATAAGTGGTAGAGGCATGATTCAACCTAGGGAGTCCGCCTGCAGAATTCATGCTCTTAACTACTTTATTCTACTGCCTCTTGTGCTCCTTCATGAGTGCGAATTGACTTATTAGTTGTTGGTTTACTGAGGAAGGGGAACACCTGCGCCCTGTGGAAGGTGGCTCCTGGTGAGCAGGGCCTTTTGAAGGATACTTCTGCCTCGCCCCTAGCTGGGACTGCCATGCCCAGAGCAGAGTCATCCTGGGCCTCCAGGCCAAGGTCAGCTACAAGCCGGCTGTCCTACAAGGAGGTAGGTGAGCTCAACACAGCGCCAAGGCAGAAGAGTTTCTGGAGGGCTGGCTGATCTGCTTGGGAACTTCACCAAGCACCTCCACCTCAAAGAAATAGGGGCTCCCCTTGTATTTTTCATAAAAGAAGAAAAAAAAAGACAAAGCACTGACCAGGGCCAATATGGGGAGGAGTTTCTGCCCAGGTGCATTCAATTAGAAAAAGTTGCTCAATGAAATGGCAAATTAGAGGGGTGGGAATGGAATGTCACAGGCCAGATGAAAAGCCCCAAGGAGGAAGGATGCAATGCTTTCTTCTTCTTCTTCCTTCTCCCACTCCTCCTCCTCGTCAGCATTGAAATGTCCCCATTTGAGAACTGAGGGGGTGGACAAGGTGATGGGTGAGGCCCATCACCCCACAGGCTACATTCTATAGCTGTTACCTTCAGACCCATTGAGATGACAGGTAAAGGCAAGGCAGCCTGGGTGGGGGGCTGGGGCAATGCAGCGGGGTCAGGCTGCTTGTGTTCAAAGCCTGGCTCCACCGTTTGCTCTTTGGTCCAATGAAGATAATAATAGTTTTACCCCGCACAGGGGTTCTGAGGACTAACCAGGCAGAAAGCATCTTGCCTGTGCCTGGCCCATATGAGCATTCAAAGATGGTAGTTTTGCTGTTGTCGTTGTTCCCTCTTTCAAGGAGTACCCTTTCTCCTATGAACATACACCCGGAACCCCTCAGAGAAAAGCAAAATTTGAGGACCAGAAGCCCTCCTTCTGGAATGGCAGCTCCAACAAACTTAGATGATCCAGATCACCGTGTGAAGTACATGGTCAGGGGGCTGGTGGTGAACACTGCAGGGCCCGGGGACACACTGCTCTGTCACTCCACCCTCCCTGGCTGTGTGACTTTGGGCAAATTATACCACCTCTCTGTGCCTCAGTTTCCTTTTCTGAAAATGAGAATGATAGTAATGAAACCGTGCTTATGTTGCAGGGTTTTGTTGCTAAGCAAGGCTGCTCGGTTTTGCAACCCTGCTTTCTTAAGTGATTATTAACTTACAGGGGTCTCCCATACTTTTTTCTTTACTTACAATCCCCTAGTGGACTTAACTATCAGTAATACCCCCCCTAAGTGTGGTTGGGAGGATGAAATGCACTCATTCGTGTCAAACACACAGAACAGTGCCTGGCATATGGTGAGCCATTGAAAAAAAAAGTTCATCGTGATTGTGGAATTTACAGGCACAAATTTCTTTATCTATAGGGACTATTTATGATAATAAATGTAATATGATGGATGTGGAGGCACCTGGAAAATATAAAATGCCAGGGATTACTGTAGTGGTGGGAAAGATTTGGCAAATTCTTTGCTTCAGAAGGGATGAAGACGACAAGTGTTCTGGTCAATGAAACAATCCAGTATATGAAAAGCGGTCTAACGTGCCTTTATCGGATTCCTAGTTTTCCGAGAACTGGAGAAACTTATATGAATACTATTTCCCCCCAAATTTTTACTTGGAAATATTTCAAAACTACAGGAAAGCTACAAGAATAGCACAGTGACCACTAACACACCCTTCACCTAAATTCCTACGTGTATTTTGCTGAACTATTTGAGACCTAATTACAGACATCATGACTCCTTACCCCTACGTTCTTCAGCCTGTGTCTCCTAAGAATGCAACAGTCTCCCAGTAACCATGAAACAATGATCCCAATTAGAAATTGCATACTAATACAATACCACAGACAATCTACATACAAAGGTCCCCAGTTGTTCCAGTAATAGCCTTTCATAGCTTTTTGCTTTCTCAACCCAAGATCCATTCGAGGATTGTGTTTGCATTGTTACCTCTTTAATCTCCTTTACTCTAGAACAGTTCCTCACCCTTTTTTAAAGTCTTTGATGGACTTCCCTGGTGGTCCAATGGTTAAGACTCTGTGTTTCCACTGCAGGGGGCACGGGTTTGATCCCTGATGGGGGAACTAAGATCCCACATGCCATGCGCTGTGGCCAAAAAAAAAAAAAAAGTCTGGTAACACTGGTATTTTGGAAAGCCAATTGTTTTAATTAAGCCTTAAACTAAACTGAACAACATTTTTTTTTTTTAGGATTCAGGAGACACTTCAGGGCTTACAGTAATCCAGGTCACTATTTTCAGCATCTGTTTTAAAATATTTCAGATCAGTAATCTCCAAAAGTTTTTGTTCATCTATTCCTCAGTAAAAACTAAGCATACTCTTCCAACGGATACAGACTACTTCATTTATAAACTATGTCCAAACCTGCTACTCTAACATATTATGTACATTACAGAACATACAAAGAAAATGTAAAGAGTAAGACAAAAATACATAGAATAGAATTTTTCACATTTTCTTCCCACTCTACAGTGGAATGTCTTACACCCAGTGTTCGCCATTATTTGTCTATCCAGCTCCCAAGACAGGTTTCACTATTGATCAAGAAACTCTTTCCCATTGAGCCTGAATGGGTCTTAAAAATTTTAACACCGGGGACTTCCCTGGTGGTGAAGTGGTTAAGAATCTGCCTGCCAATGCAGGGGACACAGGTTCGAGCCCTGGTTCGGGAAGATCCCACATGCCACGGAGCAACTAAGCCCGTGCGCCACAACGACTGAGCCTGTGCTTTAGAGCCTGCGAGCCACAACTTCTGAGCCTACGTGCTGCAACTACTGAAGCCCATGCGCCTAGAGCCCGTGTTCTGCAACAAGAGAAGCCACCGCAATGAGAAGCCCGCGCACCGCAACAAAGAGTGGTCCCCGCTGGACGCAGCCAGAGAAAACCCGCGCGCAGCAACAAAGACCCAACGCAGCCAAAAATAAATAAACAAATAAATAAATTTATCTTTTTAAAAAAAGTGTTAACACCGGGACTTCCCTGGTGGTGCAGTGGTTAAGACTCAGCGCTCCAATGCGTGGGGCTCAGGTTTGATCCCTGGCTGGGAACTGGATCCCACATGCATGCCGCAACTAAGGAGCCCATATGTTGCAACTAAGGAGCCCGCCTGCCGCAACTAAGACCCAGTGCAACCAAATAAATAATTTTTAAAATAATTTTTTAAAAATGTCAACACAGCACTCTGGACAGGGCTACCAAATCAGAGCAGGCACGTGAGTTGACCTGTTTTCTGTTTCTGTTTTACACAGGAGGCTGCCTTCTCGGCAACTCCACACAGATGTCCAATAGGCACCTTCAGACTCAACTTCTCCAAAACGGATATCCTAAGCTTTCCCTCAACAAACCTGCTCCTCGCACCAGCTTCCCCTTATCAGCACATGGCAACTCCATCCTTCCAACTGCTCAGGCCAAAACACTCGGTGTCATTCTTGACTCTGTTCTTTCAAATCCCACATCCATCCATCGGCAGGGCATGGCTCATCTACTTTCAAAATATCTCCAGAATCCACCCTCTTTTCTTCTCTTCCTCTGCTACCTCCCTGGTCCAAATTCAATTCTTTGTCCTAACTGGTCTCCCACATCCAACACATCACCCATTTCTGATTGGTTCTATGTCCAAAACACATCTCCAATCTTTGCCTTTTCTCTATTTCTACGGCTACCACCCTGGCCTCAGCGGCATCATCTGTTGCTTGGATTGGGGTGGTGGCCTCCTGACGGGCATCACTGGTCCACCCTTGCCCCATCCAGTCTAGTCTCAACCCCCCAAGGCTCTCCATTCACTCGTATGATTATCTCTCACTCACTCTGCTCTGGCCACACTGGTCTCCTTGTTACTCTGGGAACATACCAGGTGTACATGTCCCCTTTGTATTTGCTGTTTCATTTGCCTGCAGTGTTCTGCCCCTTGATGTCCCCAAAGCCCCTCCCTCACTGCCTTTGGGCTTTAACTCAGTCACATTTCTCATATAGCCTTTTCTGGCCATCCTACCCCAACCCTGATTCTCCCTGGGCCCTTTCACCGCTTTATTTTTCTGCTTACCACTAACCACTAACATACACTATACTCTACCTTCATGTTCTGTTTATAGTTTGCCCATTCCCTCACCACCCCACCGAAACCAAATGGTGCCTGGTACACAGTAAGTGTTCAAAACATCTTTTTTGCATGAATGAATGAATGCATGAATGAGACAAGCTGGACGTGAGAAAAACACCAGCACAAGTTGCATGATAAATGGCAACTCACTCGTGGTCAGTGAGGAGCTCTAGAGCACAGGGTCAGTGGGGAGGGGTGGGGCTGGGCACAGTGGACAGCATGTGTTCCCCCCACAAAGCCAGGAGGCTCTGCTTAGCCCCAGCCTTTTGCTACACCGTGGTAAGGAGCCATCCAATTCCTTTAGTTTCCAAGGCACACACATGCTCTATGGGCTGGATCTGATGGGCAGGGAGCAGTTTGCAATCTCTACTCCATACGTTGCTTGTGAAAAGAAACCTCAGGTACTGGCCTGAACCCGTCAAGTCTCTCCTTATCATAAAATGAGAAGACAACCTATATATTCACACATGTGCTTTTTCTCCCTTGTTCTGGCTGCCAGGGTTCTGAATAAATGAGACCTTCCTGTTTGATATTCCTGTTCCACAGCTAAGGGTGAGGTGAGATCTGGGCCTCAGGTTTGGATGGGTAACTTGCTATAGCAAAATACCTGGCAAAGAGAGACTGGTCTTTGGACTTTCAGCTGGGAAGCAAGGAAGCCAGTATTCTTCATTCTAGGCACGAGATAGCCCTGCACCAGCTTAGCATCACGAAAAGTAAGAGAGGCTCTGGAGTTAGGTTGCTGTTTGCCGGTTGTGTGATCTTGGCCAGGTTACTTAACTTCTCTGTCCTAGGCTTCTCATCTGCAAAATGGGGATAGTAATAGCACATACCTCATAGGGTGGGTGCAAGGATGAATACAGAGAAAGTACCTACAACAGCCCCAGGCTCATAGTAAGTGCTCAATAAAGGTAGCAGTGACGGTTAACAATCCACACTTACTGGAACATGCTGGACCCGAGTCAGAGATGAGAAGCCTCCGTTTTAAGAGCTTCCAGTCTGGACTGGATGACTATGGTGATCCTGCATCATGGAGAATCCCAAGATGTCATTAGGACAGAAGACTTATTTACCTGGGCATCTGCAACTCCCATCAGAGGCAGGCAACGTGATCTGTGTGTGATGGGCAGGGTGGGCTGCAGTGGGAGTGGTAGGGGTGGGGTGATCCTGGGCACCTGAATCCCATGAAGCAGCCTACGGCGGAAGAAGTGGGACTGAAGGAGCTCAGAGGGTAGGTGGGGGCATCAGAGGGGAGAGGCAAGAAGGGGGCACCCAGAGAAAGTTTAGCTCCCAACTGTGGGGCACCTACCCACAGTTGGGAATTTTAGGTAGTAATAATAGTAGTACATCCCCCTTGCTAAGCACTTTCTCTTAGCCAGGCACTGAGAGCTTTACCAATTCACTCTAAGAGGCACAGGTGCTCTTATTACCCTCCTATAACAGATGGGAAGAGAGAGACACAGGGAAGTTAGGTAACACCCAACACCAGACAGTGAGCAAGTGGTTGTCTTAGTTTGGGCTCCTCAGAAGCCGACTCTGAGACAAGGATTCAAGTGAAGTAATGTACCTGGGAGGTGATTCCAGGAAGCACCTGAAAGAGTGGGGAAATGAGACCCGAGAGGAAGGAAGCCGGTAAAGAATGCATCACTGGGTCAGTTACCACTGTGGGGTAGTGGCACTCAGTCCTTCTGGGAACTCTGGTAGATGATGAAAGGCCCCATGCCTTGGGGGACCTGCTTCTGAGGGGCAGGGCGAGGGAACAGGGACACCTGTCCATCAACTCCTAACAGCCATGGTTGAGGGCTGCTGGGGATGGAGGTGGGTCTGGAATTAAGCACCAGCACCTCCAGCTTTCCTGGGTGGTGGTGGGCATGGCAAGGGGGCTGACAGCCAGAACAGCCGTCAGGCAAAGTCGCAAGGCTGGGGCTTGGAAGGGGGCTGCTGCACCCTAAAATGTGAGGTCCACGGGCATCTGGGTAGAGAGTGTGTGCTACCTCGTCAGAGGTGGGATTCGAACGCAGGCGCCAGGGCAGGAGTTCTAATCCTGAATAACAGTTTTTAACAGTTTTGCGCTCATTCAAAAGTTGTATATGTACCAGAACATCAAACCTGGGGCTTTACCACGCTTCCTTTTTTATTTTTTAAAATTTATTTATGTTATTTATTTGTTTTTGGCTGTGTTCAGTCTTTGCTGCTGTGCGCGGGCTTTCTCTAGTTGCAGTGAGCGGGGGCTACTCTTCGTTGCGGTGCGCGGGCTTCTCATTGCAGTGGTTTCTCTTGTTGCCGAGCATGGGCGCCAGCGCACGGGCTTCCGTAGTTGCAGCACGCGGGCTCAGTAGTTGTGGCACGTGGGCTCAGTAGTTGTGGCTCGCAGGCTTTAGAGCGCAGGCTCAGTAGTTGTGGCGCACAGGTTTAGTTGCTCCGTGCCATGTGGGATCTTCCCGTACCAGGGCTCGAACCCGTGTCCCCTGCATTGGCAGGTGGATTCTTAACCAGTGCTCCACCAGGGAAGTCCTATCAAGCTTCCTTTTAAGAGACATTATTTAATGAAAAACTGTTAATTTTGAAAATATGAAGTAGACAATAGCAGAGGAGGCACATGGATGTGGCAGCTGTGAGGACAGCATGTAAATGACAGACAGTTGGGAATTCGTGGAAGAGGAATAAAAGGGCAGAGTCTGGGGAATTCCCTGGCAGTCCCGTGGTTAGGACTCCATGCTTCCACTGCAGAGGGCATGCGTTTGATCCCTGGTCAGGGACTAAGATCATGCATGCCTCGTGATGTGGCCAAAAAAAAACCCCAAAAGGCAGAGTTTTGAATCTGAAGACCTCAATTTAAGTCCCAGGACCCAGCTCTGTACCAGCTATAAACACAGAACCAAGCAAGCACCTCAACTCTGGGAGCCTGTTTCCCCATCTATAAAAGAGGATAACAAGAGGCCAAACTGCTTAGAGAATGGTTCCGAGACCAGATGTGATAATGCATGAGTTAGAAAGCATGAAGTAAACTGTGAAGTGCTAGGCAAATCTGAGGAGTGATTCCAAGGAATACTGTGGACAACAGTAGGGATGGGGACTCCTACTCTGCCCCTCTTTGTGCCACGCGCAGAGTCCCCACTGTCACCACCCCAACTTCGGCCTCGCAAACAGAACCCAGATTTTGTTGTGGTATCAGATGGTTGTTTCAGGGGAGGCCCGACACTCCCCTGTCTCAGAGGTTGAACCTAAATTCTTCCAAACCAAATCATGATAATTCCACAGCTGGTTTAGGAATGGGCAGTTGTCCTATTCTGGCCATAAGGTGTGAAGTAAGTCTAATAAGGGGGCTTCAGTAAGTGGGGTGCAAGAGAAAAATAGATTCATTTCTGCCTCAGGTGAGAATGGAGTAAGATGTGCTAATATTTATTGGATGCTTACTATGTGCACTATTCTAAGAGTTTAAAAAACTAATTCATTTAATCCATATAACATTAAACTTCTGAGGTAAAGCACTGCTATCATTCCATCTGACGGAGAGGTTAAGCGATTTACCCAATGTCAGATAGCTATGGGATCTGAAACCAGGTTTGGCTACAGAACCCACACTCTTAACCATGTTGCCGTGATGCCCAGAGTAGCTGCACCCATCTTGCAATAATGAGAGAAGGAGCTGACACCTGAGAATGACAGCTGAACGATCAGAACAAATTTCCCTCCCTGATGTTGTTGAGCGGCTGAATTAACCAATCTTGGAACCACCTACCTCTGGGCTTTTTGTGATGTGTGAGATAGTATATTTTCCTTATTGCTTTAAGCTACTTTCACTCCCCAAATAAAAGTTCCTTTCTCTACTATCCCACGTGATAGGACAGCCTTTGATAGCAAACAGGCAAAGAACTCCACCAGACATTCAAGAAAACAGTAATTTCAATCTTATACAAACTCTTGCAGAGAATGTAAGAAGAGGGTTCACATCTCAACTCATTTTTAGTGTAACTTTGATTCCAAAACCCAACGAGTACAAAATGAGAAAAGAAAATTACACTTATGAACATGAATGTAAAATCCTAAGCAAGATATTAGCAAACTGACTCCAGCAATATATAAAAAGGGCAATATGTTATTGACTTTATACCAAAAATGCATGGTAGGGGCTTCCCTGGTGGTGCAGTGGTTGAGAATCCGCCTGCCAATGCAGGGGACACGGGTTCTATCCCTGGTCCGGGAAGATCCCACATGCCGCGGAGCAACTAAGCCCGTGCACCACAACTACTGAGCCTACGCTCTAGAGCCTGCGAGCCACAGCCACTGAGCCCATGAGCTGCAGCTACTGAAGGCTGTGCGCCTACAGCCCGTGCTCCACAACAAGAGAAGCCACCACGATGAGAAGACTGCGCACCTCGACGAAGAGTAGTCCCCACTCACCGCAACTAGAGAAAGCCCTTGTGCAGCAACGAAGACCCAACACAGCCAAACTAAATAAATAAGGTAAATAAACAAATAGAAAAAAAATTTTTTTAATGCATGGTAGTTTATTTTGAAAACCTCGATATAATTCATCACACTAAAAGATTAAAGGGGAAAAAAATCATATGATCACATCAACAGAAGCCAAAAAAGTTTTTGATAAAATTCAACATCCATTTACAATATGAAAAAACTCTTGTCAAAGAAGGGATAGATGGAAACTTTCTTAGTCTGATATAGGGCATCTAATAAAATCTTACAGTAAACATCTTATTTAGTAGTGATACACTAAAAATAAACCAGGCAAAGTGCCAAGCGTGCCAGGCCACTGGACAGAGTTTTGAGGGCCTTAGCAAAGGCAGGGAAAGACCAAGGGTTACTGCTTCCTCCTCCATGGCCATCCTAACCAGTCCTTTGTTCTCAAGGCCACCTGTGCCCAATGTTCTCAAGGCCACCCGTGCCCAATGTTCTCAAGGCAGACCATCATTTCCCACCCCTCTCTTAACCTGTACATTTTTTAATGAATAGCATCACCTTTCTTCAGAGTCCTGAGATATTAAGCCATCTTGGATTTCTTCCTTTCTTGGGTTTCCTATATCCAATTAGTTACCTGGCCCAACAAAACCATTCTCTGAAGCTCACTTAGATCCCACTCTTCCTATTCCTCCAGTAGGCTTTTAACAAATTTCTCAAAATTTTCCACCAAAGTAAACCCCCTTGACAGCAGAGAGAATTCATCTCTCTGAGGAATCTGGTTGCATAATCTAAAATTGCCTTCTGCAAACCTGAAAGTCTAATATTCTGCCTTAAAATTGTATATACATTTTGCATGTGGTCCATCATACAGTCATAACTGTTATAAAAATAATGGTTTAAATTACTTATGGTTAGGAAAATGAAACTCCATGGAACCCATGTGTATCATAAAACTAACCGAAGGAGTCTCAAACCCTCTTTTGAAAGGCTGGGCCTACATTACTATTGCAGAAGCCTCCCTGAGAGGCCCTAGGTCTTCACCCTGCTTCCACACAGATCCAGGATCCGTGGCCCAGAGCCATCAGATTAATCTCTCACAGACATGCCTTTCATCTCCAGTCCAAGGACCTGCTTATCAGGTCAAATTTAAAAGTCAACCAGCCTGGCTTTTAAAGTTCTCCTTCAAGAGGGCCAAGGCACCCCATCCCATTTTATCTTAGCTGGAGCACTCCAGCCCACCTCAGGACCTTATCACCCACCACTGGCATCCTTTCTCCAAATCTAGCTCCTTCCTTCAAGGCCTAGCTCCTGGCCCACCAATTCCAGGAAACTTGCAGGGTTGTAAGATTGAAAGACTCAGGGAAATTTTAAGACAAAAGGATTGTTGATGCCCAAAGAGGGGAAATGACTTGCCCAAGGGCACACAACCAGTGAAAGGTTATTACAGACTGTTTTCATTGTTTCCCCAAAAACTGGAAACTCCTGGGGGTGGGTACCACATCTTTTTATTCCCCAAATTTGTTAACCTCCTGTAGGATAAAGACATGGCTGTGGTTCTGGACTCCCTGCTCAGGCAACTCCCCTGCTTGGAAGGCCTTTCCTCCACCTCTGTTCAGTCATTCACACTTGCAAAATCCAGTTTAAGATCCCTCTAATTGTAGGTTATTCACTTTTTCCTTTTTAAATTGTCATTAGTGTTGTTAAAACACTGAGCAAAAAAATACATTTTTAGAAAAGATCCATCTTTCCCCCAAACTCACAAATCCAAGCTAGGTGACTTTTTCTTTTCTTTTTTTTTTAACATTCCCTCCAAGAGTGTTTGAATCATTAATTCTCTCATTCATTTATTCCACAGATCTTCATTGACATGCTATCAAATGCCAAGATCCTCCTGGGGCCATGAATACAACGACAAATAAGACAGCTCTTTTCTCTTAAAGAAAATACAGTCTCCTGGGGGAAACAAAATGTACTTTGCTTTCCTTTTTTCTTTTTCTTTTTTTTTTTTTTTTTGCTTTCCTTCTTAATAATTTACCTTTGCTTGATTCTTCAATTGACTCAAGTATGTGGGTTTTGGGGCTTTGACTCATCCTGTGGCCAGAAAGTTCCCTGAAATCAGGAATTGAATCTTCTAATCTTTTTGTAGCTAAGTAGAATATGTTCCAGTTAGTACTGGTTGTCCTGATATAATTATTAATGGTGCACCCTTTCACTCTCAAAAGTGCCCAGTTTGGAATAACAAGTGTTGGTGAGGATGTGGAGAAATTGGAGCCCTCCTACACTGCTGATGGGAATGTAAAATGGTGCGGCCACTTTGGAAAACAATTCGGCAGTTCCTCCAAATGTTAAACAGAGGGACTTCCCCGATGGCGCAGTGGTTAAGAATCCACTTGCCAATGCAGGGGATACGGGTTCGATCCCTGGTCCGAGAAGATCCCACATGCTGCGGAGCAACGAAGCCTGTGCACCGCAACTACTGAGCCTGCGCTCTAGAGCCCGTGAGTCACAACTACTGAGCCTGTGTGCCACAACTACTGAAGCCCACACGCCTAGAGCCCGTGCTCTGCAACAAGAGAAGCAACGCAGTGAGAAGCCTGCGCACCTCAAAGAAGAGTAGCCCCAGCTCGCCGCAACTGGACAAGGCCCACGCGCAGCAATGAAGACCCAATGCAGCCAAAAGTAAATAAATAAATTTTAAAAAGCACTCCAGATTGGATTAATAAATTATATGATCATCTTTTACCTAGGGTGGCCTTAGCATGAATGATTGACAGCATAAGGGCTTTTGAGTTAAACTTGGGCTGAATCCCACCTCTGCCACTGACTTCTTGTGTGACCTGGGAGAAATGATCTGATTCCTCGTCTGCAAAATAGGGTAGTAATATCTGCCTCAGAGGCCTGTTGTAATGTAAGTAAGCTTATGCGTGAAAAGTGCTGGGAGCCCCCCAATCCCATATTCAAAGTACTCAACTTTTAGTAGATGTTTACACTGGAAAAGTCTGATCCAGAACAGATGGATGGACCAATGGATGAAGCAAGCCTGAAGCAACTCAAGATTCAGGGAGCAGGTTATACCCACTCCACAAAACGATATGTTCTCCTTAAAAAGGTACTCAAGGAGAAGCAGCAGACCAAGCTCCCCGCTGTCATCCATTCTGCTTGGTCATTCAGCACCCACATCCGGTGCCCTACAGGGTGCAAAGCCCTAGGCTGAGCTTCCTGGAGAATAATGGGGAGAGATCAGGATACCCACTTTCAGAAGTTTCCCCTCAACAGCGGGAGGCTGGGCGTGTGCAGAGGAAGAAGGCAGCCGGCACAAAGGCCACGTAAACAAGTCCAGGCTGACCGGAAGCACCCCTGGTCTGAGTGCCTCTGAGCAGATAACCCCGACTGGGTCAACCGTGTGCTCTCCCTGAGATGTGCCCTCCATCACCTACCATCGAATGCTGAGGTGTGTCAAATAGCCCCAGTGATGCCTTAATCAAAACCCTCATCCACAGCTCCCCTCGCTCCTCCATACTCCATCTGCCTCTAGAACTACAAAAACATCTTCCAGGGCTTAAGCCCAGGCCCTGGTTTTCTCCTCTCACGTACACCTCTGAGACCTCACCCTATTCCTTCAGCCTCAGCTTTCATGTTTCTCCAGCTCTAACCTTCATCCCGAACTCCCAGCCCACACCCCCACCTGGATGTCACACAGACACCTCGAACACAAGATGCTCGAAACCTATCTCTCCTTTTTTTTTGCATTCTGTGTTGGTTAACCATGATCCACTGGGTCACCCAAGATGAAAACGTGGACATTAGTCTTTCTCAGCTCCTCTGGATCCGAGTTTCCACATCAATCTATAAGCAGATCCTGTCACCTCTACTTCCAAAATGTCTCTGGACTCTGGCCCCTCCATTCAAGGCTCCGGTACTCCCAGCTAAGCCTAGCACTGCTGCAATACTCTCTTCCCATGGTCTCTCTACCTCCATTCACCCTCTCCAGCCTGTGTTCCCCAGGATTGCCCAACCACTCTTTCAAAACTTCAGGAATGCACACGTGCTCCCTTTGCTTCTTTAAACCTTAAAATCTCTGTGTCTACAGGGCAAAATCCAGACCACTTATCCGAAATGGACGTGCAAAGTCGGCCATTAAAAAAAAAGGCTGCCATGATCTACCCTAAATTCTCCCTCCAGCTTTATCTCCCCTCCAATCCCCCCACCCCTTCCGACCTATACTCCAGGGCCACTGAGTGTCCAACACGGATGCTCCTACTCAGCCCACACACTGCTTTCTGCCTAAACCCCACATCCCCACCGCTCTTCAAATGCTCCATGTCCTTCAAGGCCAGCTCATATATCACTTCTGCAGAGACGCTCGCCTCAGTTTCTCTGCTGAAGTCTGAAGGGAGCTGTGGGGTGAGATACAGGGTCCACAGAGGCCACCCTGACTACTGACCAGGCAGGAGGAGTGTGCCTTTGCGAAGTCATCATAATTCAGGGTCGGGTCCTCAGCTTTGCAGGAGAAAGTGTGTTTCTTGAGGCTGCCTGTGGAGTAGACACAATCTAATTGTCTCCAATAAAGGCCGTGGAAAGAAACGGAGAGACAAAACAGAAAAACAGAGCCACAGGTGAACCTCAATCCCAGCTGATCCGCCCATGCTGTCATTGACACGGGAAGTCAAAGTCCAACCAGAGTGTGTCATGGTGAACAGAGCAGCCTGTCCTCAGCCAAGGCGCCCACTGTTCCCACAAAAGACCGTGTAGGGACTTCCCTGGTGGCGCAGTGGTTAAGACTCCGCGCTCCCAATGCAGGGGGCCTGGGTTCGATCCCTGGTCAGGGAACTAGATCCCACATGCATGCTGCAACTAAGAATTTGCATGCCATAACTAAGACCTAGCACAAATAAATAAATAAAAAGACCGTGTAGAGCAACGGCCGACATTGTGAGTCAAGAGTTACAGAACTGGCTGGGGGCTTCCTGGTGGCGCAGTGGTTGAGAGTCCGCCTGCCGATGCAGGGGACACGGGTTCGCGCCCTGGTCCGGGAAGATCCCACATGCCGCGGAGCGGCTGGGCCCGTGAGCCATGGCCGCTGAGCCTGCGTGTCCGGAGCCTGTGCTCTGCAACGGGAGAGGCCACAGCAGTGAAAGGCCCGCGTACCGCAAAAAAAAAAAAAAAAAAGAGTTACAGAACTGGGGTTTGAAACCCAGCGTGGCCACTTACCCTGTGACTTTGGATGACTTAACCTAGACTCTTGCCTTCCTCATCTGTCAAATGGGGCTAGTGATTCCCTTTGTCCTGGCTATTCCATCTGCCTGGACCACTCTTCCCCTAGATTCCCACACAGCACCCTTCCCCCTTCTCTCATGCCTCTGCTCACTGGTCACCTTCTCAGAGAGGCTTTCCCGGCCTTTTTAGATAAAATGGGAGCCACTTCCCCTACCTCTAGAATTCCCATCCTCCTAACCCTGCCACATCCCCAGTGCCTGGACCAGGGCTTGAGGGAAGTGTTCAACAAATGCAGCAGAATGGATGAGTGAAGCAAACGGATCCCACAGAGGTGTGAGGCTGTAAACTGTACAGAACTGTGCATGGCCCACCCCATGCAATGTTACACTTTATTAGGAGAGCCTCCTGCTCTCAGAGATGCCAGGCACCCAGAGATGCCCAAGGGGAGCTGGGGGCTCAGAGTCCTGTTGGAAAAACAGATAGAAACCTCGGGAGAAGGGCTCCAGGGTGTGTGTGTGTGTGTGTGTGTGTGTGTGTGTGTGTGTGTGTGTGTGTGTGTGTGTGTGTGTGTGTGTGTGTCTGTGTGTGTGTGTGTGTGTGTGTCTGTGTGTGTGTGTGTGTGTGTGTGTGTGTGTGGTTTTTCTCCTAGTGAAGACTTAGTGAGGTGCAAGGACCAGGAATATTTGCTGTGTGGTTCAGCACTGCCAGCAGGTAGGGCGCAGGACAGGATGGTGGCAAGAACGGAGGCCGGACAGAAGGCAGGGCAGATCATGAAGGCCTTTGTGGCTGCAGCAGAATCTGAGCTGTGCCCCCAAGGCAATGGAGAGCTATTAAAGGGTTTTCATCTGCACCAGAACCTGAGTACATAAGCATCTGGAGTTTCAGGAAGAGTAAACTAAGTGAGCAGTTAAGAGGTTCTTGTAATAACTTAGTGAGATATTCCAAGGGCAGCTTATGATAATAGAAGAAATGCAGGAGACAGAATCACTGGAACTCGGTGGCCGTTTGGATGGTGGTGGGGAGAAGAGTCCAGGCCTACTCTCGGGAGTCTGGCTTCGGCAATTTGGAGGAAGGTGTTTCTGTTTCCTAGGATTAGGAATCTAAGTGGAAGAACAGATTTAGGGGAAAAGATTCTCTGTTTCACAGGTTGCCGTTGAAGTGTCCACATTCAAGTGAAGTCCCACACCGGCCAGACATAATAAATAGGTGTCATTTATAGAGTCCTTACCGTGCGCTTGGAATGCCGAGTCTATTTTCATTCTCACAACAATCATCTAAGGTAGGCATTACTATCCCATTTCACAGGTAAAGAGACTGAGACTAAAAAAATAACCTTTAAGGTCCACAGCCAACATGGGCCCCGCTGGAGTGTGAGCTCTGGCCCTGGCTGCAGACACCCTCCCCTCTCTCCGACCTTGACCTGGATGCCTTGAGCCTGGATGACAGGGGTATGCATGCACCTCTGAAGTCCTCAGCACAGGCAACCCAGCCCCGGACTGGATGCTGCCACCTAGGAAATGTGGGAGAGCAGAATACAGAGATCACCCACATCCAAGGGGTAAGTGGAGAAAGAGGGGCCTCGGGAGGGAACAACAGCCCGAGAGGTGGGGAGAGAAGGGAGAAAGCTGAAGCAAACAGCTGATGTCAGATCACGATGCCGCCAGAGGTCAGCAGCGCCAGGACCCCTCTCTCAGTCCAAGCACCCCCTAGCCCCACTGACGCATTCTTTCTTCAGATACGTTAACAGAGGCCAAGGGTTAAGGTCGAGCCCTCCTTGGCTCTAGAAGCCTCTGTGTCTCTTTAGATCATTTTGCCTATTTTTACTCTGACCCATTATGTATCGATTTTATAGTTTACCTCAGAGCAGAGGATCTTAATTTCAATTTCTGGGAAGTTTCTTCCAGGCTGACCTCCTGCAGTGTGGAATGTAACAAAAATATTATCTATTAGGCCTGTAGACTCAGATCTAGATTAAAATACAGGCTCTGCTGTGTGACCTTGACCCTCAGCCTTCTCACCTATAAAATGGGGATCATATAAGCTGCTTGTAGGGGTGGTTCTGAGGGAGAGAAATGCACCTCCAACATCCAGTTTATGGTATGTGTTGTAATTATTACGTTGTCTCCATTTACTTGGCTTCATTCCTGATCACTTGGTGAACTGGTGAAGAATCCTTTTTTTTCAGCGGCGCCACGTGGCTTTCAGGATCTCAGTTCCCCAACCAGGGATTGAACCCGGGCCACGGCAGTGAAAGCCTGGAATCTTGACCACTAGGCCCACTAGGCTACCAGGGAACCGCCGAGCTTATGAAGAATTCTGATGCCCCTACTCCACTCCCAGACCGGGAGACCAGAATCTCCAGGCCTGGGGCCCAGGTTCTGTATGTTTATCCCCAGGTGGTTATGAAACACGTCCAGGGCTGAGCCACAAGTCCCACTCCAGCAAGGAATTACTCCCTCCTCCCTATATATCTTCATGCTGAATTTCTCAGTCTATCCGTAAACTACCTCTTAGAAGGAAGGTCTGTCTCTCCTAGGATCGTACATTCTCAGAGGGCCATCCCCTCCCAGGATGAATGTGGTTATTCCCAAACCAACAATCTATTGAGTCATGCCTCCTATCCATTTACAAGAATTTCATTGTCAAAGGGCAACCGGGAGCTTTCTAATTTATTCATATATTCCCTCATTTGCAGTTGCCCCTTGAAGCTCTCTGCAACATGGATAATTGAGAATTCACACACATTCTGGGGTGAGGTTGGAACAAATGGAAAGAGAAGAAGTTTAGCACAAGTTCATCCAAGTCTCCTCCAGGTACGAATATCTGCTTCATAATTAATGATAACAAGAACAATAGAAACAGTTATATGTTCTGTGTGTCAGGCATGGTTCTAAATGTGCTACATAAATTAATTATTTTAATCCTCAAATTTATTGTTATCCCCGCTTTACAGAGGAGGAAACTGAGAGGTCCAGGATCTGGAGTTAATGATTTAAGGACAAGCTAAGGAGACATGGACTGGGCAAGCCCCCAGCGGCCTCAAACCAGAGACCACTGAAGAAGAAAAACTGACCTTGTCCCCAGGCCTGGGGAGGATGCAGGAGGAGGAGGGCTGAGTCCCAGGAAACCAGACTTGGGGTCACAGCTGACCACAGGCCAAAGGCTTCCTGGATTCCCTAGCAGAGGAATGAGACACATGAAAGGGAAATTCCTCCAGGAAAAGACAGCATTTTTGAGGGTTTTTTGCCCTCATCTCTGATTTCAGACCCATGGTTTCTTTGCTGAGTCATGGAGGACATTTTGAAAGGGGTGGGGCGGTGGCGGAGTATCAAGTCCCGGCTCCCAAGGCCGGACTCGCTGGGGGCCTCCTGGGCAGCCCAGCTCCCTGCCCCTGGAAGGTTGACACCACCCAGCACCTGTTCTAAAAATAGTTCACCAGGAGGAAGTATATTCTACTCTCTTCTTCCTCATCTTCCCCTGAGTCTCCTCAGTGAATAAATTAAAACACGAATGAATGCTTGAATGAATAATCAAGTCAATAAGTGATGGGACATTTACTGATCCCCTACTGAAGGCTTTGGAATCAGATACCCCTTGGATTCCAGCTCTGCCACTCATGACACTAGGCAGGCGACGGAGCCTCAGTTTCTTCACGTGCAAAATGGGGGTATTTGTTTCAGTCTACAAGCTTGAGGGGAGGGCCAAGGGAGGTAAGAGAGGCAAAACTCTTGGCACCCGGTGGCATTCCATAAATGGTACCTTCTGTGTGCCAGGCACCGAGAGGGGTTGGATATCAAAGAGGAATACACCTGGTTCTCTAGTTCACAGCCCAGTGGGAGGGGAAATAGAGATACAATGAATCAACACAATGGATGAGTGTTAGAAGACAGGCCAGGTCCCAAGGCAAAGGACACAGAAGGGAAAAAGACCAGCTTCCAAGTTGGGATGGGGCACATCTGGGAGTTTCTGCTAAAGTCTCTGGTCCAGGGCTTCTCAGACAATCACCTGCACAGAACCACCCAGGACTTCGTGAAAATACAGACTACGATTCAGCGGTTCTGGGTGGGGCCTGAGATTCCGCACTTCTAACTAGCTCCCCCAGCAATTCTGAACCAGGGATCACACTTTGAGTCCACAGCAAGGCAGCTGTCAGCTGTCCTCACACCCACAAATTTCTCTATTACTCTTTGTATCCATTTTAGGACACCTGCTCAAAGTGACTTGCAGAACCTGGTAACTGGGCAGCTACCTGAGCCCCTCCCCAGATCCCAGAATCAAAGTCACAGATACACCCTGGTGACTCTGTTGCCCACTAAGGTTCATGTCCTTGAAGGTGGTTATTTATTTGCTTCCTCCAGCCTTCCCCTTTCTAGGCCAGATCATCCAAATGCTTCAAATATTTTCACATCCGGTATTTTGTAATGAATTCCCTTTAAAAGGTCATATATTTAGGAGAAAGGAGTTTAATTATGAGTCTTTTATTAATGTAAACCATCTTCATTCCATATCAAGGGGTAGGAGAGGGGAAACCATTGGAAAAGATTAGAATTTTTTGCTGATTTTGATAAAACAGTGGTTATCAACAAAGATAACATTTAGCTGACAGCAAACAGGGTAAGATGTGTCACCAATTCAAAGATTATTTTAGATAAATCACTGCACCAGAAAACATAACTTGCCCTAAAATCTTACGGTTCACATACGGCAGGAACTTTGACGGAGTTTTCCCCAAATTTGACAACTATCCTAATATTTATATGATATGACCAGTCACTTGTGAAGCTGGAATAAACTTTTCTAAACCATCGATAATTTAAAAAACTTCCAATCAACCATGCTAGATAACACTGGGTTATCTTTTTTATTTTCTCTATGGAAACTGTCATAAGCAGATACAAAAAGGATGCAGCCAAAAGATGTAGGAAAAAAGTATTATAGAGGAGAATCAAGTAGATAACACAAATATTCTGTTATTTTTCTGGATTTGGTGACATTTGTGATATTTTTCATGTTTAACATTTTTCTAATATGTCGTGATTTCATTTCAAAATCTAAATAAATATTCACTTTTGTACCTTTTATATTTGGGATTTTGCAGTGTTTTTCTTAAAGAGGGCCCCCCAGAATTGCCTAAGCTTTAGACCCAACAAAATCCGAATCTATCCTGGGGCAGAGTGGAAAGCTCATGGGCTTTGGTGTCAGTCCTGGGCTGAAATCACAGATATATCCCTTGCTGGCTGTGTGCTGTGTGGCCTTAGACAAGTAACTTAACTTCCCCTGAACCACAGTTTTCTCCTTTATCTAAAATGGGATGTAATATCTAGCTCACAGGCTTGTCTCAAGGATTAAACAAGATGCTGCATGTAAAGTGGCTATTATGTGGCCATCTCAATGACCTTGTGGTAAAGAGAGAATTGAGACAGTGAGAGGTTCATCTGAGGTCACACAGCTGAGGACATGTACTTTAGAAAAAGAAGTCTGGATTTCAAGTTTATATTAACAATCCTCCTTCCTCTCTATCTCCCCCACCCCTTTCAAGACAGGAAGTAAAAAGCAATCCCATGTTATCCGTGAGCCCAACTAACTCTAACCCATTCCTCTTCACCAAAGAGAGGTCACAGAGCCATTTCCCACCGCCAGCACAACCCGCCTCCACGTGGGGAATATGAAACGAGCACCCACCCCGACAGCGCCTGTGAGAAATCATGAATCAGATGAAATTAAGAAATATTTGGCCTTTTGTTGAAATCATATATTTGGTTACCAGTTTTATGTTCTCTTTTTCCCACCAACTCAGACAACCCCAAGTTTCTTCTCTTCTTTCCACAAACTTGTGCCAGTTTCTTTACAAGCATTATCTCATTTCTTTCTTACCGTGGCTCCACACGGTAAGTAGTTATTACCCCCATTTTGTGGATAAAGAAACTGAGGCTCAGAGAGGTGAAGCACCTTGCCTGGATACGAATCCCAGTCTGTCTAATGGCAGAGGCCAGGCTCCTAATCATCAGACAACATTGTCTTCCTGCCAACTGCCCCCTCCTGTGTGTCTCAGGACAGTGGAACTGGAACTCAAGTGTGTGCTGGAGTCAAGAGTGGACAGTGAGAGGACCCTTGTGCCTCCATAGCTCCCCTGAACCCCAGCATTACCCAGCGGTGCCACACTACTCCTACCTCCCCTCAACTTGCCTACTGACGCATCCTTTGGCTCCCAATCCTCCCTGCAGAGTAGAGCTAAGAGCTGCCTGCCTCTGGAGGAGCTATGGGGTGGGCATCAGAAGACTCTGGTTCTAATCTGGTTGGGCCACCATCTCACCCTTAGGCAAGTTGGTGGATCTCTCTAGACCTCATTTGCCACAATTTAAAAATAAGTTAGGGGGGCTTCCCTGGTGGCGCAGTGGTTGAGAGTCCGCCTGCCGATGCAGGGGACATGGGTTCGTGCCCCGGTCCGGGAAGATCCCACATGCCGCGGAGCGGCTGGGCCCGTGAGCCGTGGCCGCTGAGCCTGCGTGTCCGGAGCCTGTGCTCTGCAACGGGAGAGGCCACAGCAGTGAGAGGCCCGTGTACCGCAAAAACAAACAAACAAACAAAAATAAATAAAAATAAGTTAGGAAAACAGACTCCCAGGATCCTTGGCAGTTCTGACATTCTCCAAGTGAGCCCACCTGGAGTACATATATGCAGGTTATTGAACGTGTTCTTGCTGATTTTCTGAAGATTGCCCCCACCCAGAGCTAGAGTGTTCTCTGTTTATAGTGCATCACGAAGGCTGCAAGGTAGATATGGTGGTTAACACGAGGTGGCTGTGGAGTTTAGATTAGCCTTGGCTCTGAATCCTGGCTCGCCCAGACCCTGGCTACATGGTCTTGGGCAAGTCCTTAACCTCCTGAAGTTTCCTTTTCCTCCTCTACAAAATGGTGGTCTCATAGTGATCCCCATCCCATAAAGCTGTTGTGAGGATAAGAGATAGCACTTAGTGCCAGGCTGAGGACTCAACCAAGAAGGCCATTTACGATCATTACCATGTGTGATGTCCTCAGGCTTCCTTGTCTATTTTTTTGCGGGGGGGCTGCATTGGGTCTTTGTTGCTGCGGGCGGGCTTTCTCTAGTTGCGGCGAGCGGGGGCTACTCTTCGTTGTGGTGCGCAGTGGCTTCTCTTGTTGAGCAGCACAGGCTCTAGGCACGCGGGCTTCAGTAGTTGTGGCACGCGGGCTCAGTAGTTGTAGCTCAAGGGCTCTAGAGCGCAGGCTCAGTAGTTGTGGCGCACGGGCTTAGTTGCTCCACGGCATGTGGTCTCTTCCTGAACCAGGGCTCGAACCCGTGTCCCCTGCATTGGCAGGCGGATTCTTAACCACTGTGCCACCAGGGAAGCCCTCCTTGTCTATTTTTGACCTGGTATATAGACACTGAAAGGGGTACCCTGGAAGGAAGACTGAGATGCAGAGGTGCAGAAGAAGCAAGAGACATGGGATGGACAGATGGTGCAACTCCGGATGGCTGCACCTGGCTGATCTGGGAAAGAGAAGGGCCTCACCCTCTGTCCAGCCCCACCCACGTGTGTCTGGGCAACGTCAATGAGATGTTGGGCTGGAAAATGCTGGAGAACATGAAAATATCCAATGGGATATGGAATGACAGATATTTCTGAAATGCATTACAAATTTTCTATCTCAGCAGGCAATGCCAAATCTCTGGGCTCAAGCATAGAATCTGTTCTTTCCTTCTCTCCACATTGGCACCATTCCTAATCAGAATTTCATTCTCCATTCAAGCAGTCAGCTCGAAGCCTCCAACTCTTCCAGCCTCAGAGAGCTCAGCCCATCTGCTCTAAATCCTTTAAAACAAACAAATAAACTGGTAAAACAAACAACATTCCTACCATTTCTCTCTCTTCAAAAAAAAAAATCTTGGCATTTATTTAAAGTACTAAAAAATGGAAACAACCTAAATGTCCAACAATAGAGGATTCATTAAATAAATTATAACCTTAAAAAAAATTTAAAAAATTAAAAAAAATAAATTATAACCTTACAATAAAATATTATACTATAATAGAATATTATACTATATTATATATTATGGTTGAATACCATAATATCAACCATGGATATAGAATAGAGTGGTAGTTATCAGTGTGACCCCTGGAGGTGGACTGACCCCATGTCTGCCACGTACCAGCTGTGTGGCCTTGACAAGTCTCTTTCTGCCGTAGGTGTGCATCCGAAACATGACAATAATAATAAAAAGAGCTCTAGACTCTGCAGTCAGACTTCCTGCCTGGTTTAAATCCCAATTCTGTCACGTTCTAATAGCTGTACAATCTTGGACAGGTGAATTAAGCCTTCTGTGCCTCAGTTTCTTCTACTGTAAATGAAATCTACCACGGGGATTTTGGGAGGTGCGAATTCAATGAGCTAACACATGTAAAACCCTTAGAACAGCTAATCTGATATTATCTTTCCCCACCGCCACCCTGCCTCTAACCCCCCTCCCCCACAAGTGATCTCTAAATATAAATGCATATCCAAGTCACTTGGAACGCACCACCTCGAAAAGGAACACCTGAGCTACTCCAGCTGGGCCTGCAGCCAGCTCAGGTGGGCACCTTGGCGGGGGCGTCCGTCATCCGTAAGAGCTGGCTGAGCAGGCGCTAACTAACCCTCGTCCCTTCCCCTCTAACGCGAGCAGCTGGGGGTGGCTGGGGCCCACTTTGGTCCGGAAAAACAACAGTCCGAGCTCAGGGTCTGGTGAGCCACGTGATGGGGCACACTGCCCTTGAGCTGAACTGGAAACTCGACGGCTGTCTGCAGCGGGCTCCTGATGGGGGGTCCCAAGCGCCCTCGTTACCCTCAACAACAGCCCAACTCGGCTGTCCGGGGTCACAGGGAGGCAGCCACCTGCTGAACCACAGCACGGTTCAGTTCCCACCTTGGCTCTTCCTCTGCGTAAACCCGGGCCCTGTCATCAATTTAACCCTGAAAAGGGGGCGGGGGGTGGGGGCCAATCTGCTATTTCTCTTGAGCTTAACTGTCTATTCCCCACGGTTCTGGGCTCCCAGCAGAATGACGGTAATTCATATGGCATATTATACTTTTTCAGAGTTTACACACACATGATCCCATTTTAAAATGATCGTCGTTTACGTCTGTACAGTGCTTAACCATGTTAGAAAGTGCTTTCTCCTCCACTAACTGATTTCACCCTTTTTTTTTTTTTTCCGGCCGTGCAGCTTGGCTTGGGGAATCTTAGTTCCTCCACCAGGGATCCAACCCGTACCCCCTGCAGTGGAAGCGCAGAGTCTTAGCCACTGGACCGCCAGGGAAGTCTTGATTTCATCTTCACAGGAACACTGGGAGCTGAACTGGAGAAACTAGAGCGGGGGAAGGAACAGGGCATCGCCTGGGGAGGTGGCTTCAGGGCCACCCGGGCAGCGTGACCTTAGCGAAGGCACCTCATGCCAGACCTACCTCCTCAGCCTCTAAAATCTGACCCGCCAACATGTTCAGAGGGGCCCCCACTCCTGGGGGGACTCCAGGTAACCAGCACCCTAAGACAGCTGCGCACCCCACACAGCCAAGTATTAACCGACAGTGCGAGACACAGCTGCTGAGTGGACAGGACAGAGGCACGCAGGGGCCTCCGGTCAGCACATTCTCTCCCAGTAGGCCCTTCCCCAGGAGGGACCAGAGGGGAGTCAGAAGGGGGCTAGGTGGGTATGGGGTTGAACTAAGGGAGGGGCCACAGGGTTCCAGTGTTGGGGGCACAGCCCGAGTGGTGACTCTTTTCACAATAGGGAATAATCACTAGGTCAGGCCCCCTCTCCACTCAGTGACCTCTTTCCTCTTTTAAAAAGTATCCAGGGCTGGGAATTCCCTGGCAGTCCAGTGGTTAGGGCTCTGTGTTTTCAGTGCTGCCCCGGGTTCGATCCCCGGTCAAGGAACTAAGATCCCACAAGCTGCGCAGCATGACCAAAAAAAAAAGTATCCAGGGCTAACGGACCTTTCTTAGAAAGTAGATGGATATGTTAGTTTCCTGGTCCAATGACAATTAGGCCTTGTTGGTCTGGAAGCCATTCTAGTAACTCTGCACCCCTGTGCTCCATCCATTCTCTTTTGACCCCACGTCTACCGCTCAGAGTCTGATTCTGCTTTCCAGCTCTGGATGGAGGTGAGGGAAGCAGGGAGAGATACATCACTGAAGCTGTTAGATTGTATTATTATTCTTCTTATTCTGATTTTATATATGAGGAAACTGAGGCTCTGAGAAGTTGTGAAAACAAAGCTGTCTTCTGCACGTGAAAGATATCAGACTATCAGTTCCTTGGGGTGGAGATCCTGCTGGACTGACCTGGACAACACCTCCTGGCACCACAGCACAGCACAGCACAGAGCCTCCCCGCCAGAAGCCTTCCTCTTCCACTTGCCAGTTCAAATGCGAGGCTGTGTGCGGCTGTTCCCTGCTCAGGGGCCACAGGGCAGCTGTCCCTAAAATAGTCTGACTCTCTGCCAGGAGGGTATATTCGAGGAACTAGATGACAGTTGTAGTGGCAGAGCTGTGTGGCTCCAATCACATCTTTACCCAATCCCCCCATCTCAAAGCTCACATTTGCAGAATGACTCACTGACATGAGGGGTCCAGCCTGGGCCCTGAAATGAGAGAATCTTAGGGTCAGAAGGGGAGTCAGGGGCACCTCATTGAGCCTAACCAAATTATTCACTTTCCCCACAACTCTAGTTCCCAGAAATTTACATTTCAGAGACCAATAAAATTTCCCCCAAAATTTTGGAGACCAAAAAGTAAGACTGTTGTAAAGTAAGGTTATCAGGGAAAAAACCTAGTCTATATATACCGTATTTCATAAAATAAAGAATACCTGAACACCAAACCCTTTGAGAGGGCTCAGAATAAAGGACAACACCTTTAATGGAATGAATCTAGTTATGTAAAAAACCCAGTACACCCTCTGATGAAAACTAGTTTGCAGTCACAGTCCTGTACCCGCCCCCTTATGATCTATGCAGCACTTGTGGGAACTTCTTCAATGATGGGAACTCACAATTTCTGAGACAGCCCAATCTATTTTCAAAAAAACTTTAACGGACTTCCCTGGTGGCGCAGTGGTTGAGTCTGCCTGCCGATGCAGGGGACACGGGTTCGTGCCCCTGTCTGGGAAGATCCCACATGTCGCGGAGCGGCTGGGCGCGTGAGCCATGGCCGCTGAGCCTGCGCGTCCGAAAACTTTAACTACTAAGATTTCCTTAAACTGTATAATGTACAAATATATTCTTATAAAAATTATATTCTTGGGACTTCCCTGGTGGTGCAGTGGTTGACAATCCACCTGCCAATGCAAGGGACATGGGTTCGATCCCTGGTCCAGGAGGATCCCACATGCCGCGGAGCAACTAAGCCTGTGTGCCACAGCTACTGAAGCTCGTGCACCTACAGCCTGTGCTCTGCAACAAGAGAAGCCACCGCAATGAGAAGCCTGCACACTGCGATGAAGAGTAGCCCCCGCTCGCTGCAACTAGAGAAAGACTGCACGCAGCAATGAAGACACAACGTGGCCAAAAAATAAATTTAAAAAGTTTTTAAAAAAGTGTAAAGAAGAAGTAGATCTAAACTATTAGGAATAATGCTTCCATAACCTTTGTCTACCCACTCCACTCCAATACATATCCTGCACCCACCTTCAGCCCCAATTCCACTGAGGCCAGGTCCCTGGGAGTAACAAGAATAATAGCTAATATATTGAGTGCCTACTATGAGCTGAACACTGCTCTCTCTAAGTGGCTAATATATATTCACTCAATTACTTCCTAGAACAACTTTATGTGGTAGGAGGTACAATTGTTATTCCTATTTACAGATTGTAAAAAAGCACAGAGAGTAATTTGCCCAAGTAAGTGGCCAAGTTCAGATTCAAACCCCAGCAGCCTGGCCCCAGGGCCCATCCTCTTGACCAGGACACTCGTTTGTGGTAAGGCTTCCTATGTATCCAATTCAAAGGCAAAAAAATACATTTTCCACTTCCCTCCTCTTCCCATGGCCCCTGCCCCAGTTCATCCTCTCCTATCCCTACCTCCATTATCTCCATCCAAAATACTCCTCCAATCCTGGACACGTTTAAGTTGTTAGTTTAAACTTATTCTCACTATAAAATTAGTTATGTTCAATTAAAGAAAACTGGAAAATATAAAGAAGTAGAAAGAAAAGGAAAGAAAACCAATCTATTTATAGTCTTACCAACCACTGAAACCATCTCTATTAAACATTTTGATAATGTTCCTTCCAGTTTCTTTTTTTTTTCATACATGAGCCTTTTGTTTTCAGACATGAGATTAAAAAAAAAAAAAAACTTGGCTCTAATCATCCTATACCTAAAATTTTAGTGAAAATTATCTCATGGGCATTTTTCATCTTGTTAAACATAGAATTGTCAGTGTAAAGTTAAGCTCTGATCCTATCAGTTATTGCTCAAACATTTCCAATAGTTCCCCCCATGCCTATCAAATAAGTTTCAAATTCCTTAGTTTGGCATTCAAGGCCCTCTATGATCTATTGCAGTGTGTTTTATCTCCTATTTCTTCCATACCCTGGACCCTGCCCCAACACATATTCTTGCCTTTGGGGATCTCCATTGCTTGAACACTTCCCGCACTTTTTCATACCCCCTGGGTCTTTGCTGACACACACGTTCTAGATTTTAGAGGACACTACTCAATGTTGATTGGTCTATGCTTAAATTCAACTCTTTGTTTTGTGTTCGGCTTATAACAATACACATTTATTATCTCATAGTTTCAAGTGAGTCAGGAGTTTAGCTGGGCTTTCTGCTCAGGGTTTCACAAAACTGCAGCCAATGTTTTGGCTGGGCTGCATTCTCATGTGGAGACTCCACTGGGGAAGAATTTGCTTCCAAGCTCATTCAAGTTGGCAGGATTCATGTCTTTGGTGATGTATTAGGCCCTGGCTTCTTACTGGCTGTTGGTTAAACTCAAGTCTTATTTTCCTCCCAAACTTATTTCCACTCCCTACCCCAAACCCAGCTCCATATCATTTGCTCAGGACAAAACTCTTGGAGTCGTCTTTGACTTTTCTCTTTCTCACATATCACATCTAGTCCATCAGCAACTCCAAAGGGCTTTGCCTTGGAATATCTGCTGGGAATCCTGACACTTTTCAGTACCTGCCCCATGACATCTCAAATCCAAGCTGCCTGTATCTGTCACTCATGCTAATGTAATAGCCTATATCTAGACCTTTCTGCTGTACTCTGGCCACCATGCAGACTGTTTCCAATGCAGCAGCCAAACTGTCTTTTAAAAAAGTAAATTAAAGCAAACCATTTCTGGCCTTAAAAGTCACCAATGGCTTTCCATCACATTTAGAATAAAATCCAAAATGCTAGGCCCTGACTATCTCTTGGACCTCATCTATTACCACTCGCCCCATCCTCTACTCCCCTCCAGCCACACCTGCCTCCTAGTTGCACCTCAGACTCAAGAATTTTTCGGGTCTTTTGCTCATAAAACTCTTCCTCTGTGCTGGCTGATACGGTGGCCACAAGTTTCTACTGAGCACTTGCAATGTGGTTGGTCTAAACTGAGATGCGCTTCTGAATGTAAAATACACACCAGATCTCAAAGACTTAGTACAAAAGATGTCAAATATCACACTAATAACGTTTTATATTGGTTACATGATGAAATAATATTTTCGATGTATTAGATAAATTAAAATTATTAAAATTAATGTCACCTGTTTCTTTTTATTTCTTAAATGAAGCTACTAGAATTTTTAAAATTATATATGTGGTTTGAAATGCATTTCTACTGGACAGAGCTTCCCTAAACCACTGGTTCTCTACCCTAGCTGAACGTTGGAATCACCCAAGGAACTTAAAAAATACTGGTGCCTGGGTTCCATCTCCAGAGATTCATGTTCAGATGGCCTGGAGTGTGGACTGGGATTCTTTTTTTAAACCTCTCCCAGGTGATTTTATGTCCAGCCAGGACTGAGACTCAGAAGGGCTCTAGATTTTCCTATAGCTCCTCACTCAGGTCTCAACTTTAAATGTTACTGCCCTCCCTGACCAGCCCAATTCAAATGGCACCAACATGCCCAGGAAGGCACTCTCCATGTCCAGACCCTGTTTTCTTTTTCTTAATTCTTTCACTGTCAGACATATTACATATTCATTTGTTTAGATGCTTATGGTCTGACTGCCCCATCAGAATGTAAGCTCTCTAAGGGCCGGAAGTTTGCCTTCTCCGTGCAGTATGTTCAGCACCTAGAACAATGCAGAGCAAGAGAAGGCACTCAATCATATTTGTGGAATGAATAAATGAATGTTCAAGCCACGGACCCATAAAGCTGAGGGCGCCAACCTGCTGGAAGGAGCCACCAGCCATCAAGCTGGCCACGTCTCAGCAAAGTCACCATGAATAATGGCCATGTGCTTTCTCCCTCCCTCCTTCCCTCTCACACTCCCTCCCCGCTAAAATATTACCCTTAGAGTGTAAACCTGATATGTTTCTGGAAGACGGTTGGACAATAAGTACCAAACTTTTTTTTTTTTTTTTTTAGTTGCACCATGTGGCTTGTGGGATCTTACTTCCCCGACCAGGGATCGAACCCAGGCCCTTGGCAATGAAAGCTCCGAGTCTTAACCACCAGACCGCCAGGGAATTCCCCAAGATATTTTTAAAACACTCATATTCTTCTAGGAATTTGGTCTAAGAAAGCCAGAGAAGGATATAAATATTTACATATACTTGGATAATCATCCCAAGATTATGCAGAATTTTTAAAGATATGGAAAAATATTCACTATATTAAGTCAGAAAAAAAATTGAGTAAAGAAAGAATGTTAAGATGGTTAAAAACAAGAACGAATAAACAAACTTGGCTAGAGAAGATGATTCTGACTATACTAAAGTATCAATGCATGATTGGCGGGGGGAACTGACATGTTCTATCTCTTGATCTGGTGCACTGTGCTTGTCACATGACATCTGTGATTTGTGCTCCTGTTTTATGTCCAGAGAGGAACATTCTAAAACATTACTATTGGGACTTCCCAGGTGGCACAGTGGTTAAGAATCCACCTGCCGATGCAGGGGACTCGGGTTCGATCCCTGGTCTGGGAAGATCCCACATGCCGTGGAGCAGAGCAACTAAGCCCGTGAGCCACAACTACTGAAGCCCTTGCGCCTAGAGCCCATGCTCTGCAACAAGAGAAGCCACCGCAATGAGAAGCCTGCGCACCGAAAGGAAGAGTAGCCCCCGCTCGCCGCAGCTAGAGAAAGCCCGCGCACAGCAACAAAGACCCAAAACGCAGCCAAAAAGAAATAAAATTAAAACATTACTATTGGTCATCTCTACATAGTGGAATTATGGGTGATCTAAATTTTTTCCTTTAAAAATGTTCTTTATTGTCTACAGTAACACGCTCTGTTTCTATACTTAAAAAAAAATGGAAAAAAAAATCAAACCTCACTCCAGTTAGAAATGATCACCCCTTATTACAGGTCTTTTAGAAAGCAATTTATCAATAGGTATCAAGGCCTTTCAAAATATTCAAACCAGGCATAGAAAATGTTTGGAAAAATCCACAGCAAGAAATTAATAGTGATCACTTCTGTGGAGTCTTTCTGGTGAAGGGGGTTGTTGGGAAACTTTTACTTCTTTATTTGGTCTATTTCTATCCAGTTTATTTATTTAACAATGAGCATGTACTACTTTCAGAATCACACACACACACACACACACATCAAACCCATGACCAGGAATCCTACCTTTAGAAATATATCCTTAAAAAAATTACTAAAGGACAATGTAAATAGGCCTATGTATATTAAAGAAACCAAATCAATAACAAATAACCTTCCAAAACAGAACACATCAAGCCCAGATGGGTGTTAATTTCTTCTTTCTACCACTTAAAGAAGAAATTAAATTCTCTACAATCTCTTTCAGAAGACAGATACAGAAGGAGTATGTCCTAACTTATTCTGTGAGGCCAGTATTACCCTAATACCAAAACCAGACAAAAGCATTATAAGAAAAGAAAAGCACAGCCCAACTCTCTCATGAAGATAGATGCAAAAATCCTCAACAAAATATTAGCAAATTGAATCCAATAATACAGAATTATACAAAAATTATACACCACGACCAAGTGAGATTTATCACAGGTATGCAAGGCTGGTTCAACATTCAAAAATCAATTAATACAATCCATCCCATCAACAGGCTAAAGAAGAAAAATCACATAATAATATCAATAGATGCAGAAAAAGCATTTGACAAAATCCAAAACCCATTCATGATTTTAAAAAATCTCTCAGTAAACTAGGGATAGAGGGGAACTTGATAAAGAACATCTACCAAAAACCTACAGCCAACATCATATTTCATGGTAAGAAGCTTGAAGTTTTCCCACTAAGATCAGGAAGAAGGCAAGGATGTCCCCTCTCACCACTGTTTTCAACATTGTATTGGAAGTCCTAGCTAATGAAACAAAACAAGAAAATAAAATAAAAGCTATACAGATTGAGAAAGAAGAAATAAAACTGTATTTGTTCACAGATGACATAATTGTCTATACAGAAAATCTGAACGTGTCAACAACAACAAAAACCTCTGGAACTAATAAGTGATTATAGCAAGGCTTCAAGATACAAGGTTAACATACCAAAGCCAACTCCTTTCCTATAAACTAGCAATGAACAAATGGAATTTGAAATTACCATTTACATTAGCACCCCCCCAAAAAAATATTTATTTATTTTGTTAGATGTATACCTAAGTACAAATCTAAATGAGGAAAACTACAAAACTCTGATGAAAGATATCAAAGAAGAACTAAATAGCCAGAGAGATATTCCATGTTTATGGACAGGAATACTCAAGATTATCAAGATGTCTGTTCTTCCCAACTTGACCTAAAGATTGAACACAATTCCAATAAAAATCCCAGCAACTTATTTTGTGGATATTGACAAACTGCTTCTAAAGTTTATATGAAGAGACAAAAGACCCCAAATTGTCAATTCAATATTAAGGAGAAGAACAAAGTCAGAGGACTGAAACTACCCAACTTCAAGACACTGTGGTATTCACAAAAGAATAGACAAATAGGTCAATGGAACAGAACAGAGAGCCCAGAAGTAGACTCAGCATGAATATAATCAACTGATTTGTGACAAAAAAGGAAAGGCAATGCAATGGAGCAAAGATACTCTTTTCAATAAATGGTGCTGGTACAAATGGACATCCATATGCAAATCAATCAATCTAGACATAGACCTACACCCTTCACAAAAATTAACTCAAAATGGATCATAGACCTAAATGTAAAACACAAAACTATAAAACTCCTAGAAGAGAATATAGGAGAGGGACTTCCCTGGTGGCGCGGTGGTTAAGAATCCGCCTGCCAATGCAGGTGACACGGGTTTGAGCCCCGGTCCGGTAAGATCCCACATGCCGCGGAGCAACTAAGCCGGTGCGCCACAACTACTGAGCCTGAGCCTGCACTCTAGAGCCCACGAGCCACAACTACTGAGCCCATGTGCTGCAACTACTGAAGCCCGCGAGCCTAGAGCCCATGCTCCACAAGAGAAGCCCCCACTTGCCGCAACTAGAGAAAGCCTGCATGCAGCAACAAAGACCCAATGCAGCCAAAAATAAAATTAATTAATTTTAAAAAAAATAAAAAGAGGGACTTCCCTGGTGGTTAAGAATCTGCCTGCCAATGCAGGGGACACGGGCTCGATACCTGGTCCAAGAAGGTCCCACATGCCATGGAGCAACTAAGCCCATGTGCCACAACTACTGAGTCTCTGCTCTAGAGCCCATGTACCACAACGACTGAGCCCATGTGCCTAGAGACTGTGCTCCGCAACAAGAGAAGCCACCACAATGAGAAGCCTGCGCACCACAATGAAGAGTAGTCCCCGCTCGCCACAACTAGAGAATGCCCATGCACAGCAATGAAGACCCAATGCAGCCAAAAATAAATAAAATTTATTTTAAAAAATTTTTTAAAAAAGAGAGAATATAGGAGAAAACCTAAATGATCTTGGGTATGGTGATGTCTTTGTAGATACAACACCAAAAGCATGATCCATGAAAGAAATGATTAATAAGCTAGACTTCTTTAAAATTAAAACTTCTGCTCTGTGAAAGACAATATGAAGAGAATGAGAAGACAATCTACAGACTGAGAAAATATTTGCAAAAGATACATCTGATAAAGGACTGTTATCCAAAGTATACAAAGAACTCTTAAAACTCAACAATATGAAAGTTAACAATTTGATTAAAAAGTGGGCAAAAGTCCTGAACAGATACCTTACCATGGGAAGACATACAGACGGCATATAAATATATGAAAAGATGCCCAACATCGTGTGTCCTTAGGGAATGCAAATTACAACAAAAATGAGATACTACTTGTATAAGAAAAACCTTACAGTCCTCCTCCTGTATGTCTTTCTCCTTTACTCTCACACTATTACCACACCACAACACTTCTGACATGAGATGTGTGTGGTTTTTTTCCCCTAACCCAAGCAATTCTCTGACACCAACTCGGTGTCCTACAATTCAACTCAATTCTGACACTATCTACCTGGAGGTAGCGTCAGATCCCACAGATTAAGGGCTCAGTCTCACAAGACTGCCCCACACTTAAATGCCAATTGCAAGTAGTAGGTCTCCAGGTTACCCACAACTTCTGTCCAACGTGGCTACAAATCAGAGGTTCCCATGACCTCCTCCCTCCTTGGATTCAATTCATTCACTAGAGCAGCTCACAGAACCCAGGGAAACATTTACTTAAGTTTACCAGTTTATTAAAGGATAATGATAAAGGATAACAAATGAACAGCCAGATGAAGAGATACATAGGGTAAGGTCTGGGAGGGTCCCAAGTGGAGGTGGTGTGCATCACCTTCCTGGTACGTGAACATGTTCACCCTCCTGGAAGCTCCCCGCCCCATGCTATTGAGAGTTTTAACGGGGGTTTTCTCATGTAGGCATGATCAATTATTAACTGATTTCCAGCCACTCTCTCCTCTCTAGAGGATGGGGGAAAGGGGCTGAAAATTCCAAGCTTCTAATCATGGCGTGATCTTTCTGGTGGCCAACCCATATCCTGAGGCCATCCAGGAGCCCACCCAGAGTTGCCTTATTAGAACAAAAGACTCTCCTATCACCCAGGAAATTCCAAGGGATTTAGGAGCCCTGCATCAGGAACTAGAGTCAAAGACCAAATATTAGAACAAAAGATGCTCCTAGTGCTCTTATCACTTAGGAAATTACAAGGGTTTCCTCTGTGCCAGGAACCCAGGGCAGAAACCAATGTACATTTTTTCTGTTATTTCACACCCTATATACCTATTGGACATCCAGAACACTAACAACACCAAATGCTGGTGAGGATGTGAAGCAACAGGAACTCTCATTCATTGCTGTTGGAAATGCAAAATGGTACAGCTACATTGAGGACAGTTTGGTGGTTTCTTACAAAACTAAACATACTCTTACCATATGATCTAGCAATTGTGCTCCTTGGTATTTACCTAAATGAAATGAAAACTTATGTCCACATAAAAGTCTGCACATGGATGTGTACAGCAGCTTTATTCATAATTGCCCAAACCTAAAACCAACCAAGATGTCCTTCAGTAGGTGGATAGATAAATAAACTGTGGTACATGCAGACAATGGAATATTATTCAGTGCAAAAAAAAAAAAAAGGAATTATCAAGCCATGGAAAGACATTGAGGAATCTTAGATGCATATTACTAAGTGAAAGAAGCCAATCTGAAAAGGCTACATACTGTGTAATTCCAACTATATGACACCTTGGAAAATGCAAAACTATGGGGACAGTAAAAAGATCAGTGGTCGCCAGGGTTCAGCAGGGAGCAAGGGATGAATAGGCAGAGCACGGAGAACTTTCAGGGCAGTGAAACTACTCTGTATGACACTACAGAGGTGGACACATGTCAAAACCTACAGAATGTACAACACCAAGAGTGAACCCTAAGGTAAACTGGACTTTGGGTGAAAATGATGTGACACTGTAGGTTCACTGATGATGACAAATGTACCCTCTGGGGGGTGATGTCAAGAGTGGGGTCGGTAGTGGAGGAGGTTGTATACGTGTGAGGACAGGGGTTATACAAGAACTCTGTGCACTTTCCGTTCAGCCTTGCCGTCAACCTAAAAAATAAAGTTTATTGGGCTTCTCTGGTGGCGCAGTGGTTGAGAGTCCTCCTGCCGATGCAGGGGACACGGGATCGTGCCCCGGTCCGGGAAGATCCCACATGCCGCAGAGCGGCTGGGCCCGTGAGCCATGGCCGCTGAGCCTGCGCATCCGGAGCCTATGCTCCGCAACGGGAGAGGCCACAACAGTGAGTGGCCCGCGTACTGCAAAAAATAATAATAATAATAAAGTTTATTGATTTAAAAAAAGGACTTATGCATAGGAATGTACAAGGGCTATTTAGAATAGCAAATTTTTGTAAACAAGCTTACAGTCCAATGGAAGGAAATGACCATATGAATTATATCCACAATCACTCAGTTATATTTACGAAGCATTTATAACAGCAGGGCAAATGCTGAGAAGTTGAAAAGAGCAGGTATATATCATTGTATGAATGGAATGAAAAAATTGTATATGGCAAATAACTAAGAGGATAACACACTGAAAGGTGAGCCTGAGTTGTGTTTGGGTTTTAATTTTTTTGTTTTATGAATGTATATTTTTAAATTGTAAAACTCATGATAGAAAACTTAAAAATACAGAAATGTAGGGCAAACAAAAATCACCTATAACCCCATTATCTGGAGATAACAGAGGTCGCCTTGAATAGTGAGACCGGGGATGATTTTCTTTTCTTTCTGTGCTCTAGTATTTGTAGATTTTCTAGCACTGGTAAAAAATTAAATACACTTTAAAAAAATCCTCTTCATGACTCCATTCTAAGGCTACCATCAGCCTTTTCATGGAATCATCAGGAACCTCCGGTTTGAATGGATCTCTCATCCTTGTCTATACTCTGATTTGTATCTGTGTTAGCATGTGACATAGTTTACTTTGTATGCTTATTAAATGGGTACTTGCATTTGCCTCACTCCTGGAAGGCAGGGACAAGTCTAACCCATTTTTATATCCTGCCCCACCCACTCCAGCACCTATCTCTGTGTCTAGAAATCTTGATTAAAGGTCCCTACCATGTTCCCCTGCCAGGTCTCTGCCAGTATCTTCATCTATCCCCTCCCCAGCCAACAGGATGGAAGCTCGGAGAGGATGTCTTCTTTCAGGGAAGGTTGATGGCCTTAAATCTCTCCAACTTCCCAGCTGGAAAGCTGTCCCACCTCTCCCTCCCACCAACCAGGACACAAAGGGTGGGGCATTTTCTCGAGAAGGGCCCCAGTCATAATACACCTTTGTATGAAGCAGCAACCTTTGCACCATCCCCAGTGAGTACTTTCAGAGCAATCCTTTTATCAGATTAACTAGTTGGCACTGATGTGCACAATGCGATCCTGGGACAGAGATCCAGCAGAACTAAGACGGGGTGGTGAGGGGGTGGCTGAGGGAAGATCTGGGTGGTGGGGAAGAGTGTGAGTGTTCTGGGGTAGAAAAGGCAGACTGGGGGCAAAACAGGCAAGGCGGGGCAGGGATTGGGCTGGGGCAGCCTGGACTTAGGAAGCCATTAAAATAAATGTCACCTACTTTACCAAATAGCTTAGAGCCATGGTGTGAGCTGAAAACCAGAGGCAGCACAAGAATCCAGCTGGACACCAAGAATCACCCACGGTGCTGGGGATTAGACACAGTCCCCGCTAAGGGCCCTTCCAGTCTATCATTTTAGGATTTCTTACGACCACTTCTCTTCTGTCCCTAATGATGACAACATCCACAATTACATAGCGCTTACATGGGGCCAGTCACTGGTCTATGCTTTTTATTACATTAACCTGCTTAATCTAAAAACCAGGGGAGGTAGGTATTATTATCTTCATAGTACAGATGAGGAAACTGGCACAAAAAGATTAAGTAACTTGTCCAGGGTCCCACGGATAGAGGTGGCCAACTAGACTGTGAACCCGTCAGAGTCTGTGCTTGGCCACGCTCTGCGGGCTCCCAAGTGCCAAGAGGGCACAGTGAAAGCTTCCCTTCCAGCTCCAGTCCCTTAGGGCCTTTGCTCAGCCTCGTCACTTTTCCTTTCTGATTCTACGGAAGGAAGCAGCCACGCTGGAAAGCCTCTAGCACTGAGTTGTTTTCATTTGCTTTCAGGAGCAGTTCAGCTGTGACCAGTAAACAACCTCTTAAAAAAAAAAAAAAAAAAAAAAAAAGGAGGTCCTCCCAGCCCTGATTATGAAGCATTCAAAAGCTCCCTCCTCCTTCCCCTCCCCTGTCCCCCTCACCCCCTCACTCCCTCTCTCTCTCCCTCTCTCTCTCTCTTTCTCTCTCTCTCTCTGTCTCTCTCTTAGCCCACCCAAGTGCTCAATTTAATTTACACTTTTAAGTAACCTCCAAGCAATTCCTAGAGCTGAGAGAATTCACACATTTAAAAAATACTTCTTGTATACCTACTATGTGCCAAACACTGGTCCGGGTGCCAAAATAACTTTTTCTCAGCTGGAAGGATTACTGAAGTGTACAAGACGGCAGAAAAAAAGTTGTGGGTCTTATCAAGCTGGGACTGAACACCTGGGATTACTGAGGTGATGGCCCTCTGCTCTGTGGCCCAGGCTTTCACAAGAGCAGCAAATGGAGCAAGTCAGGAGAGGCTGCTGTCAAAGATGTCTCTGAGGCAGCTATGGCTAAGACCGGTTAGAAGCCCACCAATCCCTTTTCCTCTTCCTGGGTACACAGGGAAACTACAATTCCCAGCTTCCCATGCAGTTAGGCTGCAGCCAGCCACTGGGTCTGACCAATTAATGTGGGCAGCGATGATGATGCCTCTTCAGGCACATAGCACACCTAGCACAGCCCTCACTCTCTCATTTAGAATAGGATGCAGAAGAAGCTAATAAAGGACTTCTAGAACATGAACCCTGTGTCATCAAAAGAAGTAAGAGCCTGGATGCCTGAGTCACTGATTGGAAGTTATGAAATGAAAAGAGCTGTTTAATTTTATGAAAACCAGTCTGTTATATGTTGGCAGAATGATAGACAATGGTTCTGGTATGTTTGGTGGAAATGGGGAAATGGGCTTCCCCTGGTCTGGGAAGCTTTCCCCGACTTGGCCACCCTTGTCCCCACAGGGCTCATCTCTTCTGTAGAGTCTCCTGAAGCACTTTGTATGGATTTCTACAATGGCATTTCTAGCAAATGTTTTAGGGTCAGTCTTCTATTAGGCGGTGAGCTCTTGAAGGATAGGGTTTGACATAAACCCATCACTTTGGTGCTCAAGAAGCTGAGATGATTTGGTGGGGATAAAGGATGGAGAATTTAGCTTTAGACAGAATGCTTCAAAAACACAGGTTTGAGCCCTGGTCCGGGAAGATCCCACATGCCGTGGAGCAACTAAGCCCGTGTGCCGCAACTACTGAGCCTGCACTCTAGAGCCCTCGAGCCACAACTACTGAGTCCACATGCCACAACTACTGAAGCCCGTGTGCCTAGAGCCTGTGTTCCACAACAAGAGAAGCCACCGCAATGAGAAGCCTGCGTACCGCAACGAAGAGTAGCCCCTGCTCACTGCAACTAGAGAAAAGCCCACATGCCCAGCAACGAAGGCCCAACACAGCCAAAAATTAATTAATTAATTAAAAAAAAAAAAGAACTCTAATAGCAGAAGAGATCCTCAAGATCACGGTAACCAGGCACAGTGCCAAGCTCTTTTCATCATCATTTTACATCATTCTCAGAACAACACTATGAAGTAGTTATTATTATTCTAGCTTCAAAGATGAGGAAGCTGAGGCTTAGAGAGGTTAAGGAATTTGCGTATGGTCATACACTGGTAAGTTGAGGAGCTAGAATTCAGGTAAAAGCAAAAGCAACATCATAATCAAAATCATAAAAATATTGAGTTACTATTTATTGAACACTCACTATGCCCCACATAATTTAGTACTTTTAATACATTTAATCTTTTTTTGAATTTTATTTTTTTATGCAGTAGGTTCTTATTAGTTATTTTATACATATTAATGTATACATGTCAATCCCAATCTCCCAATTCATCCCACCACTACCACCACCACCCCAATACATTTAATCTTGCAACTGCCCTATGAAATAGTATTTGCAAATGCAAAAGCATGACTCTGTTAACCAGCTAAGCTCTTAACCACTATGGCTTTAAGCAAGCTTTTGAGGACGCTCATTGTTAGGTGGCTAGGACAATAATTTGCAGAATACTTTAAAGTTTGCCAAGTGATTTCACATATCTTATCTCATTTGAATCTCACAACACTGGTGAAGGGGAGTGTGCAATGCAAGTATTCTTACACCCAACTGAACGATGAAACTAGAACAGAGGTCTTCTGATTTCTAATCTAGGCCTCATTAAAAGCATTGATAGAAAAGAAATAATATAGAGAGAGGCTGAAAGTTAAATGATGGAAAAAATATACTAAATAAATACTAACTGAAAGGAAGCTGATGCCAAGTAGTAACATGAGATAAAATAGGTGCTAAGGCAAAAAGCATTGTAAGAGATAGTCACTATAGGGTGACTTGAAAATTTGCTACGATAATATTGTTTACTAGAATGATACATAATAATTCTAAATCTGTACATCCCCAATAACAAAGGTTCAAAATATATAAAGCCAAATTTGACAAAGCTATAAGGAGAAACTGATAAATCCACCATTTATCAATTGGGGTAGGAGATTTTAATATCGATACATCTTTTTTAGTAATTGATAGATCAGACAAAAATCAGAAAGGATTTGGAAGATTTGAACAATGCCATTAACAAGCTTGAGACCTATATCTGTATGTATGTATCTATATATTTGTATATCTATTTATATATGTGTATGTGTGTATATATTATCAAACTTGTTAAATAAATGTATATATGTGTGTATGTGTGAATTGAAAAATATTCTTTTCTTTTAATAGTTATTTATTTATTTGCACTGGGTCTTAGTTGTGGCACACGGGATCTTCATTGTGGCATGCAGGATCTTTAGTTGCAGTGTGCGGGCTCTTAGTTACAGCATGCAAACTCTTAGTTGTGGCATGTGGGTTCTTAGTTGCAGCATGCATGTGGGATCTAGTTCCCTGATCAGTGATCAAACCCAGGCCCCCTGCATTGGGACCGTGGAGCCTTAACCAGTGGACCACCAGGGAAGTTCCCATATTCTTTTTAAGCACTGAAATTTACAACATAAGTCATAAAGCAAGTCTCAAAACACTTCAAAAAATGAGTGTTATAAATGCAAAATGCAATTAAGTTAGAAATCATCATCAACAACAAAAAGTCCCACACGTGGAAACTTAAAAACACACTTCCAAATAACTTAAAAGTCAAAGAAAAAATCTTAATGGAAACTTGTTAAGAACCAGAACTAAATGATAATGAAAATATCACACGGTAGAACTTATGGGATGCCTACACTAAGACTCAGCTTCTCTACTTGTAGGTACCTACCCAAGAGAAAGGAAAGCTTTCTCAGATGAGGGAAATATCCTAGATCTTGATCTGGATGACTGTAACGTGCGTGTTTACTGTGCCCAAACTCATAAAACTGTATACTTAAGATCTGTGCATTTTCTGACAAGTATGGTTAATAAAGAAAAAAACTTACAGGATACAACTTAACACTTATAGGGAAATATATAGCCTTAAGTGCATATATTAGAAAAGAAAAAAGAATTCAAAATTGATAAATCAAGGATAGAAGTTAGGAAGTTAAAGAGTAGCAGAATAAATCCTAAGATTTACTAGCCCAGGCAAACCAGAATGCATATGGTTACTTTACATATAGCCATAAACAAAATTTGAATCAGTACTTTAAGGTCTTCCTACAACCCAGAAGGTTTTATAGGAAAGCTCTACCAAACACTGAAAAAAAACGATTCCAATTTTATACCACCTTTTCTTAGAAATTTAAAAAGGAAGAGATATTTTCAACTTATTCAATGAGGTTAGTAAAACCTTAATTCCAAGCTAGACAAATATAATATGAGAAAGAAAAGTTACAGCTTAATATCACGTATGAGCATAGATGCGGATATCTTGTTCAAAATATAAGCAAATCAAACCCAGCAGTATATAAAAAAGATAATATATCATGTTCTGATTGAATTTATCCTGGAAATGCAAAGAAAGTTTAACATAAAAATATTAATGTAATTTATAGCATTTATGATGAAAAAGAAAGCCCATAAGATCATTTCAACAGATGTACAAAAAGCATTTCATAAAAACTTTTTTTTTAATTAATTTATTTTTGGCTGCATTGGGTCTTCGTTGCTGCGCGCGAGCTTTCTCTCGTTGTGGCTAGTGGGGGCTCCTCTTCGTTACGGTGCGCAGGATTCCCATTGCGGTGGCTTCTCTTGTGGAGCGTGGACTCTAGGCACGCAGGCTTCAGTAGTTGCATTACGCAGGCTCAGTAGTTGTAGCTTGCGGGCTCTACAGGGCAGACTCAGTAGTTGTGGCGCACAGGCTTAGTTGCTCCACGGCCATGTGGGATCTTCCTGGACCAGGCCTCAAACCATGTCCCAGGCATTGGCAGGCGGATTCTTAACCACTGCGCCACCAGGGAAGCCCTCATAAAATTTAACAATAAACTAGAGATAAAAAGAAACTTCCTTAATCTGTTTAAGAGCATCTGCCAAAAACCTACAGCAATCCTTATTATTAGTGGGAAAACATTAGAATCATTTCCTTTAAATTCAGGAAGAAGTCAAGGATGTCTGCTATTCCTGCTTCTAGATGACAGTGAATTGGATGTCCTAGCAAAAGCAGACACCAAAGGAAAATAAAGGTATAGAACTGGAAGGAAACAATGTTATTGTAGATAGATGATACGTTTGTCTAGCTATAACCCCTTCAAATTTACAACTTATTAAAATTAATTAGGAGAATGATAAAATAAACAAAATTTGGAGTATCTCAGTGGGGTCTGTTAGATGGATTATGCAAAAAGGGGGACACAGGAAGCATTCATGGAATTGGTGATGCTGTATTTCTGCTTTATAATTTATATATATACACACACATATATTCATATATATGCATTCATGTTCTTTCAAATCACATAATTCAATTTAGAAATTTAAAATAAAATGTATTTTTACTTTCTATATTACTCATTTATTAGTGATGTTATTATTTTTACAATGAAAATGTAAAAATGTCTGTATGTGAAAGAAAAAAAGATTAAAGAAAGAAAAAAAACAGGGCTTCCCTGGTGGCGCAGTCCGCCTGCCGATGCAGGGGACACGGGTTCGTGCCCCGGTCCGGGAGGATCCCACATGCCGCGGAGCGGCTGGGCCCGTGAGCCATGGCCGCTGAGCCTGCGCGTGCGGAGCCTGTGCTCCGCAACAGGAGAGGCCACAACAGTGAGAGGCCCACGTACTGCAAAAAAAAAACAAAAGAAAAAAACAAAAGCCAATGAAGGGAGGCTGGAATTTCACGAAGGGTTTGATGCATGGGCTGGTGGGTGGCAGTGAGGATGGTTAACAAGGCCAAGTTCAATTAAAGTCAGGACAAGGACTTAGTCAAGGACTGAGAAGAGGCTGGTAGATCTGGAGGGAAGACTGACAGCAGTGACCTTTAAGAGGGCAGTTTTTATAGGCTGGCAGGAGGCGGGGCCCAAAAGAAGGGGGTTAAATCATGAATGAATAAATAGCAAAAAACTGGAAACCACCCAAAGGCCTAACAATCAGGGCCTGGTTAAACAACCATAGTACCATTCAGAGAAGATGATGCTGTGCCCATACACAGACAGGCTTACAAAATTAGGTGACGTAAAACAATTTCAGGACACAAAATAGCATTTGTGCAGATTACAATGATGAAAGGGCATGCGGGTGCAGTGAGAAGCAGATAGGACTGGACCAGATCGAGTCCTGTTTGTGGACGCTGTTTTAAGGCTATGAGATTTTTTTTTTTTCTCCTTTGGAATGCTGGCCATCGGCAAACAAAAACATGTAATGTTTCTTTAAAATCAAAAGAATGGCTCTTGAAGAAATGGAGGCAGCAAGTGCAGGCCACTCAGTGGAGAAATCTGACGGTGACAGGAAGGCATGAGACGGCACAGCAGCTGGAGGAGTGTGGAGGGCTTGGGGCAGCAGCTGGCGCAGGCGAGCCAGGGGCTGCCAGAAAAAGGGTGGAGGAGAAGGGCAGGCCATCTATTTCCTTTAATGCCTATGTTTCCTTTTTTAATTAAAAAACTAATAATCCTCCTTTTAACAAATTCGAACAGTCCAGGCTGTGTTTGCGTGTGCAGTGAAAGACCCCTCAGCCCTACCTCCTACTTCCTACTGGTAATAGTTCATAGTACAGCTTTCCAGAGCTGTGCCATTGTCTATTATTTGCAGTTCACTGGCTTTTGAAAAAATATTTTAATGTGATTGGAGTATAGTTGATTTACAATGTTGTGTTAGTTTCAGGTGTACAGCCAAGTGATTCAGTTATACATATACATATATCCGTTCTTTTTTAGATTTTCTCATATAGGTTATCACAGCATATTGGGTAGAGTTCCCTGTGCTATACAGTAGGTCACTGGCTTTAAATCAGAGTGAGATAGGCTTGTTAAAATACAGGATTAGAGAATATAAACAGTGAGATCTCCCATGTTCCTGAGCTAATTTCTGTTGGCCGTCTGGAAAGGGTCCTTCCAGACTTTATTTTTGTCTGAATGCCTGTAAATACTTACGTATATATTCATTTATAATTTTATGGTAGGTGGCTTTTTACAAAAGCCAGAATATTTTCTACCTAGAGTTGAGCAGTTTCACTCTACACTAACGATGTCATGGTAGATCATTCCTACGTCACCACATAGAGATTAAATTCATGATTTGAACAGCTGCCTGATATCCCATAGCAGATAGTTGAAGGGTAAGCTTCAGAGAACACAGGGGCATCTCTTTCCCTACAATTGGCAGGGAAGAGGATATGGGAACAAAAGATCCAAGACGGCAGGAGGCATCACTTAGAAGGGGACTGGCCATGGGAGTGAGGAGAAGGCAGACAGACAGGGTCTTCTTTCTGTCCTCTTCTCTTAAGCCACAGTCCCATCCAAATTGAGCTAAATCACACAGAACTGCAAGGGGGGAGGGTTGTGATTTGAGCTTCAGTGATAAGGCCACCGCTGGGGGCCCAACTTCCCTGAGTGACCTGTTCTCCCAGCGGTGGCGAGGCAGAGCCCACTTATCAGAAATCCTAAGGGGAGCCCTAGAACACTGGTTCTCTAAGTGCGGTCCCTGAGCCGGCAGGAGCAGCACCAACTGGGAAACAAATCAGAAATGCAAATTCTCCGGCCCCATCTCAGTCCTGCTGAATCAGAATCTCAGTTTAACTAGCCTTCCAGGGGATGTGGATGTACACTCAACTTCAAGTACCTTTGTTCTAGAATGTGGATATGAGTCTGATTCCCCATCACTACCAGTCTCATTCTTTTAGGAGACAGGGAAGAGTCTGCCCTGAAGGGAACAGGTTGGCCAACTTCAAAATCAGGCTTCTTCAACGCCTTAGAGGCCATAGGTAAAGTCAGCAACCCAGGCCCGGGAACAGCCCTCCCCTCCTTTCCTAAGACACCACTTCCCTCTCTCCACCTTGCCTTCTTAAAAAGACAAAACAAAACCCACCAGAACAGAAAGGGAGGTGGCAGTGCAAACCTACTGCTTTCCACTTTCCCTTAACCATGTCCCCTGCCAGTTAAAGCAACCGCTCCCCAGGGGTTGCTGCCCTTTGATGTATGGAGGGTGGATGCGTAGGGGGAGAAAAGCTTTTGAATGTTGGGGAGGAAACTGGATGTGGCTTCAGGGTGGCTGCGTTGGAGGAGGGAGCTGGAGGGAGAGGAGAAAGGAAAGGAGAGGAAGGCTGTCCTCATTTCACCCAGCTGCTTCTGCCTGCACCTGTTCAGCTAAGGCCAGAGGAAAGACACCAGTAAATGAAACACAGCCCCACCCCGTCTAGAGGGGCCCCTTCCCACACTGCCCTGCGGCCGGGTTAACTGACAGGAAAACTGTGAATGGGTTCAGGTGGCTGAACAGAGGGGCGAGGAAACAGCTGGGCTCCTCTGGGGGTGTGGAGCAACTGTCTCCTGTTACCCCCCAGGCTCTTACAGTTTTGGGCAAGGGGTCGGGTGGGGTGGGGTGGGGGGTGGTGGTGTTGGAACCAGGTCAGGGACCTGCCGATTTCCCTCTGATTCTGATGGGACACGCTGCAGAGAGGGAAGTTTGAGTAGAAATAGTCCCTGCCCACCATACACTCTGTTTTTCAGTCCTACAACATTCCACAACATTCTTTAGTTACTCTGTGGGCAATAACGTTCATTAAAAAAAAAAAAAAGAATAGACTTTATTTTTAGAGTAGTTTTAGGTGACAGAAAAATAGATCTGTGAAAATTGGCAGGAAAATCTTAAACTTTCCTCTTGGTCTGTGCCCCATAGAAACACACCTCCGCTGTTCATCCAAGCAGTCAATGGGTCAGTCAATCCATCATTTTATAATCATCCGATGAGGGCTTTCAACAGAAATTCTCAAACTTTTAAGAATCATTGGGAAGTTTATTAAAGAGGCAGGCTCTGGGTCTCCCCACCAAAGATTTTGATTCAGGAGATCTGGAGAGGGGTCCTGGCTTGTGTATTTTTCACACACCCCACAGATGTTGATAAATTTCGTACAATTTCACACACTGGGCCCCACTCTGAGAAACTCAGGCTTGTTTAAGGTACAAGGGGCCAGAGGCTCCGGTGGGAAGGGAGGAAACAGTGAACATAAAAGACCCGAATCCCATCCCCCAGCCCCACCAGAGAACTGAGGACCCACAGTATGGATCAGTAATATACTGAGGCGGTGGGGGAAGATGGGCACTCTCAGGCCCTGACCATCTCAGAAAGGGAGGCCACTACCTACCTATCAAAAACATTGATGTCATGAAAGACAAAGAAAAATTAAGGAACCATTTCAGGTTAAAGGAAACTTACAGAGACATAACAACTGAATACAACATGTGATCTGGGACTTTTTTCTTTTTCGGCTATAAGCTTATCATTGGGACCCTTGTGACATTTGAATAAGGTCTGTAGATTAGATACTAGTATTGTATCAGTGTTACTTTCCTGGATTTTATCATTCCATTCAGGTTATGTAAGAGAAGACCTTGTTTTAAGAATATACACTGAAGTGTTTAGGAGTAAAGGGACATTATGTCTTCAGTTTACAGTCAATGCATGTGTGTGTGTGTGTGTGTGTGTGTGTGTGTGTGTATGAGTTAGAGAGAGAGAATGACAAAACAAATGTAATAAAATGTTAACATCTGGGGAATCTGAGTGGACTATATGAGGATCTTCTGTACAATTCTTGCAACTTTTCTTTATATCTGAAATTATCAAAATAAAATGGTGATGGGGGAAAAGTCCACTGACCAGCCCAAGGCCTTCCTGTTGAACTTTTTTTTTTTTTTTAACCCTCCGAAGCTTCTGGAGCTCAGATCTGGACATCAAACTAAAGTGATGAGTGAAAGAGTTTTTGGAACTTCTGATTCCTGCATGTTGAGATTCTACTTATACCATTGGTGGTTGTTGGCTATTGTGGAAATAATATGTGGCTGATGTGGAATTCTCTATGTTACAAGTTATATGCAGACAATCCTTTCTTCTTCTCATGGACAGTATGACCTGGAACTTGAAGGAGCCATATAGATTAAATCCAAGCTTCTACCAGATTCGTTATATCCTCATATATATCCTGAGACAGGTGGATCCAGGCTCTTTTTGAACACTTTTGGAAAATGGACTCTCATCCTCTCTCACAGCCCATTCCATTACTGGTCAGTTCTGATCACTAGAAAATTCCTCAACCTGCTGAGTTGAAACCTACCCTCTGGAACCTCTACCCACTGATTCTGGTCCTGTCTTCTGGATGGTGTTATAGCACCTCTACTCTCACCCCCCCATGATCTTAGCTATTCTACCCTGAATAAGTTCACGTTTGTCAGTGTCCTACTAGAATGTAAATGCAACACTCCAGTTCCGGCTTGACAATCAGAAGCAGGGGGAACACAACCTCTCCAGTGCTGGGCATTCTGTTCACACAGCCGCAGATGGAATTAGGCTTTCTGGCAACTGCATCACACAGTTGACTCAATGAATTTAGATTCAACTTAAACCACAGTTCTCTTGTGAACCATGGTTCACTGCTCTTGGTTTCAGCAGTTATCACCACCCAGTATCACATTACGTCTCTGAGTTTGCTCAGTGTCAGTCTCTACCCACTAGATTGTAAGCTTCATGAAGGCAGGGGCTTTGGCTTGTTCTGAATCCCCAACACCTAGGACAAGTCCAGGCCCACAGCGGACATTCAATAAATACATGCTGAATAAATGAGTATTTATAACATATAAGCTATATCTCACTTATCCTGTACTTGTGTAATTTATCGGTCACACCCAGTCTACTAACAAGAGGGATTTGAGATAACTTGCTTTGCAGAGGCCTTTTTAACCTCAGAGCCAACTTTGTTTTTGTTTATATTTTATTAAATTTGTATCATTAGTTACAGCCTGTTGAGATCTAATTCCTGGCTCTGGAAACCAACATATTGGTTATCCCTCCCAGTGTCCCGCCATTCATTCAAGAATGACCCGTCACTGTGGCCACACTGGTCTTACTATTCCTCAAACACTCTAAGAGGCTCTAGTGCCGGGGTCTTTGCTTTGGCTGTTCCCTCTGCTGTTATACGCCCTCCCCCACCCCAGATAGCTACACTGCCAGTTCTTCACCTTCAAGTCACTGTCTGTTATTTTGTTTTGTTTAGCTTTTGGCCATGCCACTCGGCATGCAGGATCTTAGTTCCCTGACCGGGGATTGAAACCTTGCCCCCTGCAGTGGAAGCATGGAGTCTTAAGCACTGGACCGCCAGGGAAGTCCCTTCAATCACTGTTTGAACGCTTCCTTCTCAGTGAGACTGACACTGTCATCCTATATAAAACTGCAAAATGTCCCCCTCTCCAATACTATCCTCCTTACCCAGCTCCATATTTTTGTTTTGTCCATAATGCTTATCACCTTTTAATGAGCTTTGTAATCTAGCTTATTTATTGCATGTACTGCTTGCTGTCTGCCCTACCAGTCCCACCCCTTGCTATACAAGGGAAGGAATTCTGGCCCGTTTTATTCACTGATGTATCCCAAGTACACAGAACAATGCCTGGCACATAACGGACACGTAATAAATATGTGTGGAATGAATGAATGGACAACTGCTCTGGACCCAGGAATGTATGTGACACCAAGATGAATAAGACACAAAGAGGTCAGCTGATCACATGCCACCTGTGTTATCTCCCAAGTCATTGGTGAAAATATGCAGTGGGACAAACCTCCCTCCCTCCAGAACAGTATCAATTTATTAATTAACCTCCTCAGTGCATCGTCTTTCCATCAGTAAAACAAAATGAAACAAAATGCCATTAATAACCCTGTTTCAAAAAAGATTTTAATGGCATTTAGAAATGCTCATCTTATATACAATCAGGTCAGTGGAGGATATAGTACAGCACGTGGTCAGTAATATAGCCCACGGTTCTAATTATAGGAGGATAGCCGTCTACATAGAAACAAGACTGAGGGACTTCCCTGGCGGTCCAGTGGTTAAGAATCCGCCTTCCAATGCAGGGGACGCAGGTTCCATTCCTGGTCGGGGAACTAAGCTCCCACATGCCGAGGGGCAGCTAAGCCGGCACGCTCTAGAGCCCTCGCGCGACAATTAGAGAGCCCACGCACCACAACTAGAGAGAAGCCCGTGCACCACGATGCAAGATCCTGCATGCCGCAACTAAGACCCGATGCAGCCAAATAAATAAATAAATTGATTGATTAATTAATTTTTAGAAAAATAAACAAGACTGAGAAGAAATATACCAAAATGTTAACAGTGATTATTTGTGAGTAGTGGGATCATAGTTCATTTTCATTTTTTCCTTATATTTTTCAAAGTTTCTACAATAAACAAGTAGTACTTCTTTTTTTTTTTTTGCGGTACGCGGGCCTCTCACTGCTGTGGCCTCTCGCGTTGCGGAGCACGGGCTCCGGACGCGCAGGCTCAGCGGCCATGGCTCACGGACCCAGCCGCTCCGCGGCATGTGGGACCCTCCTGGACCGGGGCACGAACCCGTGTCCCCTGTATCGGCAGGCGGACTCTCAACCACTGCGCCACCAGGGAAGCCCAGCAAGTACTTCTTTTATAGGGAGAAGAATACTGACATACGGCTACCTGTTGTCCTTGTTGTCGTACCATTATCTGGACTACTCAGCCACTCGTATCCTCATCAAGGCAGTGAGAACTCAGGTGACACCTTCCTGAAATTGACCTAGCCCTCAGAAAGTTTCCAGTCTAGTTAGTATCAGTACACACACACACACACACGGTACCATTATCATTTCCATATTATAGATGAAGAAACCGTGGATCAGAGAGATTAAAGTGACTTGCTCAAGGTCACTTACTGGAGTCCGGTCACGGATCTGAGCCTAGATTTTGAACCCACGCAGTCCAGCTCCAGAATGGATGTTCTTAACCACTCTACCATGTTATATAAACTCAAACTAGCACAAACCGAGGAATGATGGTACAGAATGATGGTGCTGAAGGCTCTAATGGGGAGGGTGGGAGTCAACATTCATTGAATGTACCAGGTGCTTGATACGCATTACCTCATTTCGTTCTTGCAGCTACTCTGGGAAAAAGATATTATTTTCATCTCCGTGTTATAAAGGAGGACACTGAGACTCAGACAGGGTGTGAATTTCTGCTGTGACACTTCGAGCTTATTAACCCCTTTGGCCTTCAGTTTCTTCCTCTACTCCATGGGGATAATAATCCCCACCTCACTGACTGTTGGCAAGTATTAAATGAGAAAATAGATTCAAAACACTCATCATAGTGCTCATTACTGTTAAATGCTTCATACATGGCAGCTACTGCTGCTATGATTCTTGATTCCAAAGTTCACACTCTTCCCACTGCAACAGGCTGACTTGCTAAATGAGCAAAGGAGAGGAATCAGTTCTGAGCGCTGTCATCAGGAAATGTGTGATGAATGAATGAAGACAGAGGAGATGCCATCTGAAGGGGCCTTGACGGAGCAGGGTCTCGCCAAGGGGAGGAGGGCAGGGGCACGCCCTGGAAGCACAGAGGGGCACGGTTTGTTCGTTCCTGTCCTTCGCCCTGGCTCTCCCCTGCCCTGCACCCTCTCCTCTCTGGCGTCCTTCCTTCCAGTTCTCCCTCCCCCTCTGCTCTGGGTCCCTTGCCTCAGCTGTTTCCATAATCAGGGCCCTGCAGCCTCTGCAGCAGGGAGTGGGAGCCCCTGGCCCTGGGATGGCCCCTGATAAACAGCTGAAGCCCTTGTTTGCAGAATCTGTCGTGTCCAAGGGAAAAGTAGGAAGAAACCACCGGGGTTGGGAGGATGGCTGATAATAAGTCACGTCACTGCTGGGGCCCCTCCACTCTGTCCTCCAGCCTCTGCATCTGGGACCTCCCACTTGTCCTTCAAGACCCAGCGTAGCCATGTCTCTTCTCCACAAAGCCTCCCTTGACTGCACCCCCAGCCCCGCACCTCTTGCAAGCTTCTATTGCAAGCAGCACAGAATCCAGTCCAGCCATGTATTCATCAAGTGGAAACTGCTCAGGTATTAGGGACCCAACCAGCCTGGGAGCTCCAGGCTCCCAGGCAGACAGTTTGTCTCATGGGCCTAGCACAGAACTTAGAAAAGGTCTGCGAGAATTCTACGAAGACTGAGTAAAATATGGGTGAACGGTTATTCAAAAATTTACATATTGACATTCAAAAATTTACATATTGGTATTCAAAACTTTACATATTGACATAGAAAAAACTGTTTCTTAAAATGGTACGTAGGTAGAAGTCAAGGTCTGGGAATTTTTAATTTTTCCAAAATAATAATTAACGTTTTGTATTTTAGCCATAAAATGTTCACTTGAGAGGCCATTTTCATTTCACTTGAGAGATTTTAGAGTAATAACTTTTTCCTTTAGTTTTATATACCCAAAACAAAATTTAAAAGGTATCTCCCCTTCCTTTTATTTATTTATTTTTTCCTGGCCACGCCGCCTGGCACGCAGCATCCTAGTTCCCTGACCAGGGATCGAACCTGCGCGCCCTACATTGGAAGTGCAGAGTCTTAACCACTGTACCACCAGGGAAATTCCTCCCCTTCCTTTTAAAAAATAGTTTAACTAGATATAAATGTTAAGTTTTAAAAATCATTTTAGGGAATTCCCTGGCAGTCCAGTGGTTAGGACTCCGCACTTTCACTACGCAGGGCCCGGGTTCAATCCCTAGTGGGCGAACTAACATCCCACAAGCCTCGTGGTGCGGCCAAAACAAAACAAAACAACAACAAAAAAATCATTTTGATTAATCAATGGGATATTTCAGCCATGTTCTAAAATGTACAAATGAGATATTCCTGTGTTTTCAGGCAAACTACTCCATATTTTCAAACAGTTGTAAATTACAATCTATAACTGTATCATATGTAATGCATTAAATAGTATGGATTCATTTTGCATAATGTCAGATACTTACGTAAATTTAGATAGCATAAAAAAATGCTGTTATAAAAAGGATATGCAACATTGGGCATGCAAAATTACCTTAACTTTGTAAAAAGAAAAATAATTATATATGAACAGTATTCTATGATCTTATTTTAAATGAATAAAATTGAGTGTATATGCACAGGAAAAAAGGTTCAAAAGGACACATACCAGCTCTTAACACTGGTTTTCTCCGGGAGGATGGGGCAGAATTTGCACCTTTATTTTCTTCCTGTCTACAATACGTTTTAACAATGACAAAGTTTGTTTTACTTTCATAATTACATTTCTTACTATTCAATTGAATGAATTTCCCTTAAAAATTAAATATAAAAATTAACAATTATTTAAATAGCTGCTTAAATAATTGCATGACAACTATTTAAATAATAAAGAGAGAAGGCTAGAAGGAGACACACAGAATGTAAACTAAGGCTGTCTTTGGGTGGTAAGAACTATGAACGATTTTTCTAGCTTTTTCCTGTTTTTCTATATTGTCCAAATTTCCTATATTGAGCAAGTATTCATTTTATAATTTTTTTAAACCTTAAAAATAAAGGTTGAATGAATGAATGCATGACTTTCCCAAGCCCTGCTCTGTGCCTGTATCTGACCCAACATGCAGGAGACGTGGCTGTCTCTCTGTCCTCCTTCGCTTCATTACATGGATCAGGTCCTCAGAAGGACCTTGTCCACAGATGTGCATGGTTCAAGCCTCTATCCTCACTGCCCTCCCCAGATCTGGACACCTGCATGATCGTGAGGGCCTGGAGCAAGAATCCCGGGCTCAGGTCAAGATGCTCCTGCCCTGCCCTTGCCTCCATCTCCCAACCCTCCAAACTCTACCTGTTCACTCCAGAGACTGCTCAGCTCTTCCGGAAGCCCTCCCCTCACCCCCAGCCTTCCCTGGTCTCCCTCACCTCCGAATGCCCACAGCATAGAGAACTTGTACCCCAAGACTTCATTTGTTGGACCAGCATTTATCGAGAAGGTATCGTATGCAGGGATGGGTACCATTAGAGAAACAAGGACAGGAGCCCAGAGTCATCAGGCACAGCACCCTTCATATGGGCTAAATGAATGAATGAAAGAAGATGGAAGCCAACTAAGATGCAGACCCTGCCCTCAAGGAGCTCACGGTCTAGTAAGGACAAGAAGCTGCACCCATCCACACCCAACATACACTAGGATGTGCTACCCAGGAGGTGGGATATGTGGGGGGAGCAGCTGAGTGGATTTAAACCAGGCCTTAAAGAATGGCCAAGTTTGGACAGGCAGGGGTGGATGAAAGGAGGACAAAGTACATCCCAAGAAAGGGGGACAGTATGAGCCAAGTGATGGAAGCAGGGACACCCCAGGATGTATCAGCACTCCTGTTGGCAGGAATAGAGTGATAGAGGTTGATTGTGGGTAAAAAGGCTGGAAGGGTGGGCTGAGCCCAGATGCTAGGAGAACCGGAGAACCATGACAAGTCGAATGTGATTTCACAGGGCCTGGGAAGGAAGCCTCTAATGGTCTTTGAGCAGTGATGTCATGGAAACACCCAGTAATCCAGGCAAGTCTCACGGAGGCCTGGGGTAGGCAGGCAGCCACAGGAGCAGAGAAGAGGCACACTGGGGAGATTGCAACCCTTGTTCCCAAGTGGAGAGCATGTCCTTAAAAGAAGAAAGTCACACCCACAAGCCAAAGGGCCCTTTCCCCACCTCACTTTCTTCTACACTGTCTTTTACGTTTGCTAGCCTCTGGCACTATGTTGCTTCAGTACACACCAGAATGAGTGAATGAAGAAACGGATGAACAAATGATTGGATCCCAGGCTGGCAAAGAATGCCTCTGGGCACACATTAAAAGGGTGGAGGTGGGGAAGGGATGGGAGTGTAAATGGAACATAAAACAAACAATCGTTTTGTTACCACTTCCTCTGGGGCCGGGCCATGGTTTTTAACGGTGTGCAGCAGGCACACACGGTCTGGCACGCGCACATCCACACAGACACACAAAGAGCTATTAATTTACTTCCTTTATGAGGAGTAAATAAAGATCAGGCCAAAACAGGCTCCCCCAAACCGCCAGGGGGTCTCCCCAGGTGTTGGTGCAGCACTTGGCTTAGAGGAGTCACAGGTGGCTGCCTGCTCGTGTCACCCCACCTCCCTTTATGCACGTGTGGGTCTGGTTCACCAGGGAGGCCTCATGTGCAGTGAAGAAGTAGCGGAAGGGGGAGGGTGGCAAGGCAAGGCTTCCTCACCCCTCCTCCAGTGCAGGCCAGGGCAGCAAAATTCACCCACCCACCCAAGAGAGGCAGCAGTGGTACAGCACGGACGCTGGAGGGCCGTGCTGGGCCCAGCAGCCCAGCCTTAGATGCTGAATGCTGCGGGAGAGGGCTGGGCCCGGGGGCATCAGGTATATACCAACCTGTGTGGAGGTACACTCATCCTCATTATTCATGGATTCTCTATTTGTGAATTTGCCTACTCACTAACATTTTTCTGGAACTCCCAAATCAACGCTCCTGCCGCTTTTGCAGTCATTCGAGGGCACGCACAGAGCTGTGAAAAATTCAAGTCACCTGACGTGCATGTTCTCAGCTGAGGTCGAACAAGGCGACGCTCTGCCCTCTTGTTTCAGCTCTTGTGCAGTAAACAAGTGTCTTTTTCAGTCTATTCAGTGCCACCTTTTCAGCATGTTTGGCCTTTTTGTTGATTTCACTGTTTAAAATGGCCCCCAAACAGTGCTGATGTGCCAATGATCCTGAGTGCAAGAAGGCTGTGATGTGCATTAGCTAAGCTAACTTCAGGTGTGAGCTATTGTGCCCTGGGCTGTGAGTTCAAGTCAACAACAGATATTAAATAAGGTGTCTTTAAACAGAAACACACATAAAACAAGTATACTGGTTGGCTGATTTAAATGTTGGGACCACAGGCTGGAAGGAACCCAGCCCTGTGTTCCCCTAGGAGCAATGGCTCAGGATTCACTAATTCAGTATTCACAGCGACTTTATAGAACATGACTATATGAATAATGGAAATTGACTGTATTTCAATATTACGATAATCGGGCAGCCATATCTCTGGCTTCCTGTGAATGCCAGTCTGCATCTACTCATCCATTCACCACCTACCACCTACTGAACACCTGCTAAGTGCAAATCTTACATTAAAAGCCAAAAATATATTGGGGCTTCCCTGGTGGCGCAGTGGTTGAGAGTCCGCCTGCCGATGCAGGGGACACGAGTTCGTGCCCCGGTCCGGGAAGATCCCACATGCCGCGGAGCGGCTGGGCCCGTGAGCCATGGCCGCTGAGCCTGCGCGTCCAGAGCCTGTGCTCCGCAACGGGAGAGGCCACAACAGTGAGAGGCCCGCGTACGGCAAAAAAAAAAAAGCCAAAAATATGGAATGTAGACAGGACCCCTGTCCTACTGACCATCTTAACTGCAGAGATGGGGGCATGTGACTCTGAAGGTTTTATTTATTTATTTGGCCTAAATCCCTAGGTTTATATACCAGTGTTGGGGCCTCAAACTTTTGCCAAGTAGTAAGCGTGCATGAAGGGACACTGGGAGTCCACTCAGGGTCCAGGCAGGGCCTGAGCAAGGCCATGCCTTAGGGAATAAAATGAAAGAGGCCAACGTGAGCAGGCTGACGGCAGGTCTGGGATGCACTAGGAGAGGAAGCAGCGGGCCAGCCAGCCCTCTGCAGAGGCGAGGGCCTGCGGCCTCTCTTCCTGGACTAGCCGGAAGGACTGCAGGGCCAAGGGGGCCCAGAGAGGAGCTCAGAGACCAAAGGCCCCAGACAGGAAGTGTCCCCACATAGATTTCCACTTCCCACGCCACCCTCTTTCCTGGGATCATAGGTAATGGGAGGAAGGGTCCCACCCAAACTGGAGCACTGGAGGAGGGGCTGAGAGGAGACATGTGCCCCAGGCACAGGAAGAGAAGTCACCAACCTCACCAACTGAGAAGAAGCAATCCCACACCTAGAATGTGAGAGGGAAGTGGAACCGCCACTCCAATGCCTGCTCTGCCCCCATCCAGCCCCCGCCCAGCTGCCCCAGGACGGCACCCAGGTGAGGCCTGTCATGTGCTTTCAGGGGCTCCCTTTGGGCCTTTCGAGCTCTGAGCCACAAGGGTGGCTCTCAGAGCTGCAATGGCCTGGCCTGGCCTCTATGGGGAGGCAGAAAGGGGACAGGGAACACGGAGGGCTTGTAAGCTCCATGAGGCCAGAGGCTTTGCCTGTCTTGTGCTTTTCTCTTTCACCTGCACTGAACACAGTGCCTGGGGCATTCGAGGCAGGTGCTCACTACAGAGACACTGAATGATGAACGAATGAATGAATGAGCAAGCAAACAATGGGCCCAGAAAACTGTCCGTCAGCATCTAGAGATTCACATCTCCAGAGAGGAGAACCATTTCCCTTGTTTTGGACAAAGCTCAACCTCCTGCCTCAACTCTGTGTACTTTCTGTCTCAGAGACTGAAACATGACCCTGAGAGCCCTGTAACCCTCCATCTCCTGAGGCTTAAGACAGTCACATCTGATCACTGAGGTGAGGGGACATGATGCTTTTCTACCCCATCTGAGAACAGCAGGGCCACCCAAAGGGGCAAGAGTCGTGTCCTTCAATGAGCCTCACCCCATCCTACAGTGCACCTGGGACAAGGGCTCTGAGGACATCCAGGGGGCTTCTGGTCAGGGTGAAGGAGAGTCAAACCCTCTACCTTTGACTAGAGATAAGGCGGAGGTGCTGGCCCCTCTGCCCTAGGCCTCCCCCAGAGAGAAGTCCATCTTAGAACATTTCTCACACAGGTTCCATGTAGAAAAGCCATCCTCACACGTGTGGCACAGGCTCTCTTGGTCCCTGCCTATCTAGATCCTGGGGCAAAGGTTCCTAATTGTCCCACAGCACCCATTTCCCCTTCTCATACCTTTCATACCAGAAGCTCCACTATGTATGATCCCCAGACTCCCTTGCAGCTAAATGTGGTGGGGGACCAACTTTTGGCTAAAGGGATAAGGGATCTGGCAACTTGGGTGTCATGTCCTGAAAAGGAAGGGTCGTGCCCCCTCCTTCCCTTCTCTCCCTTCCCACTGGCTGGGTCATGGACCCAGGGGATGTGGTGGTGCGCTGTCTTCAACATCAAAGGGCCTGGACAAGCAACAGCCTGGGAGGAGTGTGGGTCCCCAACACACAAGGGGTCCGATCGCCTACCAAGGCTTGTAGTGAGAAATTTCCCTTTTGTTTAGGCGCCTGGTTTGGGGGGTCTCTATTACAGCAGTCTAACCTCTCCCAATGCCTATCACAGTCCCTTCGTTGGTGCCAGGTGCCAATGGGTAAAATGTGTAAGAGGGACTTTCCTCATCAGCATCTTCAGCCCTTCAGCTCCGCATCACCTCACTCCATCAGGTCTGCTTTCCCAAGTGTCAGAGAGGACCTTCCAGGGAGACAGGACACCTCCTGGAATGCCACCCCAGCTAACACAAAGGAGGTGAATGTCTCCCTCACTCACAATACATAATTCATTCCTCCCGCGGACTGACCACTTCTCAAACTCTCTCCTTGGTGAGAAAAGACTCTTCTATGCTCAGGGACCACTGTACCTTATCAGGCCAACTCTGTCCTACAGGGAAGGCAACGAGGAAGGGCAGCAAATCTATGTAATCTTGGACAAATCTCTTAGCCCCTCTGAGCCTCGGTTTCTTCCTTTATAAAATGTGGATAATAATCATTGTTTACAGGTCTGTGGAGAGAACTCAAGTTTATATATCTATAAAGTGCCTAGCAGCGTGGCTGACACAGAGTGGGTGCTCACTAAACCACGGCTGTTACTGCTATGGAGCTAAATATTGAGGACACAGCTGGAGGAGAGCCCTGAGTGACCTCCCCAGTGGAGGGTGGCTGGAAAGGGAGTGAAAGAGAGAGTTGGGGAGAAGAGACCACGGCCGTAAAGAGGAAGAGAGAGGCAGAGGTGGAGGTGCTATCAGCGGAGAGGAGGGGAAAGGGCTCAGTGATGCCCACATTGGACGAGAGGGTGGAGGCCACAGCTGTGGTGTCTATCAGCTGCCTCTAGCTCACACAACCCCTGGGCCCATCTCACACGGTCTCTACCCAGCACTTCTGTCTGGGTTGGCCACCCTCACTGCCACTGCCATTGTTGCCGCACTGTCAGCTGCTGCGTCTTGCCTCATCTTCCTTCCTGTCCCTGATAGGACAGAAGAAGGGGACGGGAAGCAGCTGCCTTGCCCAGCAACCACTCAAGCCCTGTGGGCTGGAGCGGCCCAGGGTGGTTAAGAGCCAAGGCTCTGCAGACAGACAGGCTGGATTCTGTCCCCCACTCTAGCCCCTAAGAGCTGATGACCTCAGCAAGTTATGTGGCTTGTCTAATCCTTCAATTTCCTCGTCTGCACAAAAGGGATAATAGGGCTGCTGAGAGGAAGGAATGAGATCATGCGTGGTGAGCACCCAACACAGGGTCTGGCACCATAGCAAGTGTTTAATGAATGGTAGCGACCCTCAGGCATGTAACCCACGCAGGCACACAGAGCCCTGCGCTCAGAAAGGTTCCACCCTTGGTTTAATGCTCTCTTGCCACCATCTTGAAATTCTTAATAATTTTTGAACAAGGGGCTCTGAAAATTATGTAGTGGGTCCTGGCTAGTATATACACTGAGTTGGCTGGCTGTGGGTGACTATGCAAGGGGGGGGGGTTGCCCATCAATCTGCTGGAGATGTGGGACATTAGAGGGCTTTGGTGACCTCAAGGGAGTCATTTAAGTGGCGTGATGTGGGATTCTGCCAGGTTGCCTGCAGTTAAGGACTGAGAGGGTGGTGCAACCCCCACGCACACCCTCCCTGGGCATTGTGGTGGGTAGGGGTGCCCTCCCCTCAGGCAGCCAGGCCAATGGGCAGCCTGGGGAGCCCCCCACTACCTTCCTCTTTCAATCATCCTCCCATCAAGTGCAAAGGTGCCCGATGAACGTCAGGGCCAACACCCACCCATCTGCCTCCCTTGGTTTTATCCTTTGTAGGGGAGGACAGAGGCCACGTACAAGCTCAGGAGGATAGGAGTTATGTCCAGAGTCCCTGCATCTTTGGGACATGGAAGTACTACGTGGTGGGAACCAGTGCTAGCCTGAAGCCCCTCAGCGCCCAGGTCCAGCTGAGTCTCACTGTGCAGGTTGGAACTGGAATGGGGGTGACACAGAAGAAGGGTGTTGATGACTCCTGGTGGCCCGAGGGGTTAGCCCAGCCCCAGGAGAGGGGAATATCTGCTCCTTCTAGCTCCTTGATTTTTAAATCCCAGGTTAGCACATCTATCAAGTGGTCTGGGGTAGTAACTTGAAACCTCAGGAGACAGGGAGACTTGCAGGGGGTTCCGTGGAGCTGGGGGTCCCCCTGGGCACTACGATGAGGAATGACCCCCTCAGGCGGCACATCTTGTACTTGCTGTCTGTCTCCCCTACTGCACTGTGAGCTCCTGGAGGGTCGGGCTCACCCACAGTGAGAACCAGATGTTGCAGACCCAGCCATCAAGACCACTGCGTGCCCTCCTCCCATGCACCCCACGCTGCCTCAGGTCCTGCCTCAGCTTCCCCAGACTCGCCACCACTACCACCACCACCCTCTTCTGTTCCTGGGCCTTCCTGGAGTAGCCCACGTGTGAGTCTGAGGGTGGCCCAGGCTGGCAGGTGGAGCCCGGCCCTGGATGAGGCCTCTCTTCATCCGCCTCCGGCCACCTGTCCGGGGCACTCACTCCCTTCCAGACAGCTGGAGAGCGGCCCTGGAGCCTCTGGTTAAGGGAGGGGAGTGAGTGTGGGAAGTTCTAAGGGACCTGAGCCAAGGCTGCGGGGAGGCCCTTCTAGCCGATGGGGATGCTGAGTGTGCATGTGTGGGGTGGGGTGGGCGAAGGCACTCGGGAGAAGTGAGAATTGGGGGTGGGGTCAGAGAATGGAATGTGGAGTTCATTCTCCTGGGGGCACAGCTGTGTATTTTGATCTTCTCCGTCAGCTGCAGCATATTCCTTATCTTGGGGCTCAATCCAGACTCCACCTCCTTCTCTGTTGCTGAGCTGCAGAAGGCAGATACTGTGGGATACAGCCGGCACCCTGCTCACTACCTTAGCTCCCCGCTGCTCCAAGCTGCTAAAAGGGACAAGGAGCGAGCAGCACCCCCGCCCCAAAGAAAGACCTGCTGCCTACTTCAGATCCATCCTGTGCCCGTCCATGGGTAAGTGGATCTTGAAAGTCAGTCATCTCACATTAAGACCCACCCCCAAATGCCAAGACAACCCAAGTTGTCACTCCAGAGTTGCCTGGATATTTCAGCTTTATAGGTGCCATAGAACTTGAAGGGTCGGCAGATAGCGCTGCTCAGCTGGGAACTTGAAGCAGAGGCAGCTGTCACCTCCCAGGCCACACCAGGCCATCCTCTGGGCCGTCACACTGCATTCCTTGTGCCAACTTTTTACGTGGCACCTAATGTCTCCAATGAGACGCTGTGAAAATAATAAGACTGATTTTCTATATACTTATGGAAACACAACTCATGACTTTTTTTGCATTTCTCTTGTTATTGCAGAACTGGAACATTTAGAAAAGGGGAAAAAGTAGAAAAGAAATCACCCATAGTTCTACTGCCCTCAAAAAACAACTGCTGTTCACATTTTGGTATATTTTCTTCCAGTCTTTTCTCTATGTGTGTATATGTGTGTATGTGTGTAAAACATACAGTTGTAAATGTATTGTATGTATGCTTTTGCATCCTGATTTTTTTCCTTAACATTAACATATAGGTAATTTCTGTGATGCCACATGTTTTTGCAATTGGACGTTTTTAATGGCCACCTAATATTCCATTTACTGGATATAGTATACCTTGCTTAACCATGCTCTATTGGGAGGCATTTAAGTTGTTCCAATTTTTTGTCACTGTACATAATAACACCCTGATGAAAATCATCATGGACAAAATTTTTTCCTACATTTAGAATTACTTAAATTAGGATAGAGCCTGGAAAGTAGGATTTCTAAAGCAGAGGGTCAGAATATTCTGGAAGCATTTGATTTGATACCTTTAGCCAAACTGCTTTCTGAAGGGAGAATTTACCACATGGCAAGGTCACCAACAGGCAAGAACACAGCCATTTAGGTCTACCATCGTGTAGGGCCACCACTCACTGTTAGGTATCTTTTTATGTGCCTAAGTCGTGCTCCCTTTTGTAGACTATTCTTTTTTGGCTGCTAAATACACGGTCCCCTTTCCAACAGCACTGTCACTTCCTTTCAGGAGGTTACCTCTCCCCTAGTGCAAATCCAGGAGCCAGCCCGCCTGACCTGCAGCTCAGAAACTGGAGCGGCCGGCCCGTCCATTCCCACCATGCTGTCCGTCCTTCTGCCCAGCCCTCAGGCACTTTGTCATTTTCTGCTCATTTCCAGTTTTCCAGCCTTTCTGGTGAGTCTATGGGTTCCCAACCTTCTTCCAATAAATTCCCTTTGCCTTACATTGGACAATCTGTTTGTGTTGCTAACAGAACCTTGAAAATACTGATACTTGGCCAACTTAGCGTTTTTCAAATTGCAAGTCAGGATGCTTTACTGGGTCATGAAGTCATAAAGCTAATCTTGACCAGCATTTAAAAAAAATGAAACAACAGAATAAAAAAGAAAATATCAAAAAGTACATCCTCTGGAGTGAGGGGAAGTATTGCTTAGTGAATGAAACTTGTTTTACGCATGTGTGTTTGTGTGCAATCGTATGAAATAGGTTAAAATGAAGACATTTCTAATTTTGAAAAACACTGCCCTAATTGAACTTGAGTTACTTGCAAATAAAGAACAATCAAGACCAATCTGTCCTAGATGTTTTTTATATTTCTCCCCAAATCTTTAGTACCTAGGAAAATGGACTTCTTTGCCAAGAGAACAGTATATTTCAAGGTCCACCCACTATTTTCTCTCTATTAATAGCCTGACATCTCCTCCCACCCTTTACTTGATGATACTTAATGATAACGGACATCTTTTCCTCTTGGTCTTTAAATTTCTCTTAATAGCACCAATATTCTGCCAGCCCCGCAGGCTGAAATATCCTGGGGTAGTCCTTGAATTCGCCTCCATTCATTTACTCACCACCTCCTGTAGCCCAGTAGGAGAGAAGGCGAGCTAGCAGTAAACTGCAATACACGGCAACATACTTCATCTTAGAAGTACACATGGTAGCTAACAGGGGAGGGGCAGGGCCATTTCACAGGGCGGATGACTCTTCATACCTTCCTACCAAATAATTACTAAGTTCTGTTGCTTCTACTTTCAAAATATTTTGCCAAATCGCCCCCTTGTTTCCATTTCTACTGCGTCACCCTAGTTTCAATCTTTTTTATTTTATGTAGACTCTTGCCTACTGCCCTAGAAATCAGTTCTGATCGTGTCGCTTCTTTGCTCAAAAGTCTTCAATGGCTCCCACTACCTCCTAAATAAATCCAAACTCCCCAACCCAACACTGTTGATTTGGCTCCTCCACCATCGCCCCGAAATTTCTTTCCAGCTCCATGTCCCACTATGCCCCTGGAACAGGTCCACAAGGTCCTCTCTTCCCAATCACCTATCTGTGTGAGGCCCGATTTTCTTCATATAAATTGACCAAAACAACATATTGCAACAGACTGAAGTAGAAGCAGATAGGAGAATCCAGCTGTCTTCTATTAGGTCAAGCATTAAAGAGATTTGTGAAAAATGTAAAACAAGGCCACACTTCAATTTTCTTTTCTTTTTTTGGAAAATATAGTTATTATCTTATAAAATATATGCTGCTGTGTTAACATGCAATGATTATTTTATTGTTACTTTAAAGGAATTAATAAATATGTTTAAAATTTCTCATTTAACATATTTTTATTAGAAATCAAATGTCAATAGCTACAACTTTGAAAAGTAAAAGCTCTTTGGGATCCTCAATAATTTTTAAGGATGTAAAGTGTTCCTGAGACTAGAAAGTTTGAGAACTACTGCCTGTGATCTAACATGTCAGTTAAAGCAGACACAGGGTCTCTGAAATGCCCCTGCCCTCTCCCCTTTCTCATGTTTTACTTCCCTGCCCCAGTGTGTTGCTGGCGATTTTAAACCATTAAAGAAACAAAAAGTGGTCATATGAAGAATAATTATTCTTTTTTTTTGCGGTCCGCGGGCCTCTCACTGTTGTGGCCTCTCCCGTTGCGGAGCACAGGCTCCGGACGCGCAGGCTCAGCGGCCATGGCTCACGGGCCCAGCCGCTCCGCGGCATGTGGGATCTTCCCGGACCAGGGCACGAACCCGCGTCCCCTGCATCGGCAGGCGGACCCTCAACCACTGCGCCACCGGGGAAGCCCAAGAATAATTATTCTTATAGAAATAATAGTGATTATAGAAGCAGCCGCTAGTTATTTTAGAATAATAGTAATATAAAGAAGAAATAAACCTAGGGAAATCCCTGGCGTTCCAGTGGTTAAGACTCCACGCTTCCACTGCAGGGGGCACGGGTTCAATCCCTGGTTGGGGAGCTAAGATCCCACAAGCCATGCAGCACAGCCAAAAAAAAAAAAAAACCCAGAATAAATAAGCCAAATAATTGCCATAGAATTAAGAATAGAAGAATGATTACATCTATACGATGGCTTTCAGTAAAAAACCAAACCCTCAGATATTCAGAAAAGTAAAAAGATGCAAAAGCAACCACCATTTAAAATTGCTCCTGAATATTCTCCCATCAAATCCACTCCTTTTTCATTTTCTCAAATGTCACCTCCAGGACTTTCCTGGTGGCGCAGTGGTTAAGAATCCGCTTGCCAGGGGCTTCCCTGGGGGTGCCCCGGTCCGGGAAGATCCCACATGCCGCAGAGCGGCTGGGCCTGTGAGCCATGGCCGCTGAGCCTGCGCGTCCGGAGCCTGTGCTCCGCAACGGGAGAGGCCACAACGGTGAGAGGCCCGCGTACTGCAAAAAAAAAAAAAAGAATCCGCCTAACAATGCAGGGGACATAGGTTCGATCCCTGGTCTGGGAAGATCCCACATGCCGCGGAGCAACTGAGCCCGTGTGCCACAACTACTGAGCCTGCGCTCTAGAGTCCGCAAGCCACAACTACTGAGCCCACGCACCGCAACTCCTGAAGCCCACGTACCCTAGAGCCGGTGCTCCATAACAAGAGAAGCCACCGCACCGCAACGAAGAGTAGCCCCTGCTCGCCACAACTAGAGAAAGCCCACGTGCAGCAACGAAGACACAACTCGGCCATTAAATAAGTAAAAATGGCATCTCTGAGGAGAAATTCCTGGTTCCATCCACAAGCAACCGCTCCTTCCTCCAGATTCCCACAGTACTGTCACTCAAACCTTTCTCGCAACCCAGGGAGCCCATAAGAGCCCATAAGCGAATGCATACTGAATTCCTAAATGTGCACATTTAACTACCACAAATCCAGTACTATCTCCTGGAGGAGATACGAACCAGCCTCAGAAACTCACGTATTGTTCATACAATGTGGGCCCTTCCCCAAGCTCAGCATAATCTTCCACCAAAGACTCTGCCACCTGTCCCAATGAAAACTGGCTGTGCTGGAGATCCTTAGAGATGGGAGAGAATGCCCAAGCCATGCATACTGTGTTTTAGGAGCAGTTTAAGGAGACTTAAATAGTAATGTTGACATGTATTTTGTTTTTACACTGACTGTGAACTCAACACAGCATAAAATGTGGCTCTACTGTAAATGAGGAATGGACAAGACCTCTGGGGCTTATAGATGTTGTTGGAGGGATATGCCAGGTGGGTGAACTCACGAGTCCTACACAGTCCTGTCCTCTGGGCAGGGTGTGTGGCCTCCACCCCGGGCTGGAGCTGCTGCCCGTTTTGGGATGGAGTATCTAGAAGGTAAAGGTTGCAGGCCCAGCACCAGGACCCAGCTTAACCACCAACTCCAGAGGTGTGCCCGCAGCCACTGTCCTGGTGGCACACCCCTGCCAAGGAAAGAAAGGAAAGGAAAATGAGCATGGAGGGGGGAGGGGAGGGAGCTGGAGGAAAAGCTTGTTTGCACCATGTTGCAGTTAAGGCAGCTGTGGTCGGGCTGATTCATCCAGGGTGCCCCAGAAAGGTCAGGGCCCCAGCCCCACCTAGCAAAGCTCACATCGCCACCACCCACTCCTGCTTCCTGGGTAGTGTGCAACACCTGACCTGCCTGCTGGGGCAGGGCAGGGCCCTCCTTGCTCCTTCCCTGCCGTCTTGATTGGCTTAGGAGACAAGCCTGCAGCTCCAGCCAGGAGCACTGAGGGATAGAGGCGGCCCCGGGCTTGCCTGGGGGATGCGTATCCACACCATCACACCTCCACACAGATGTGCAGATCATACACAAACACACTGTCACACACAGGCAGTTCGGGGGCCTACCAGCCTGCTCTCCCCGGTCCTGATGCTGTGTTCAGGACATCTCAACAGGGAACTTGGGGTCCCCTCACACTCCCCCTGGTGGGTGGGCACTCCTAAGTGCACGCGCACACACATACACACACACAGAGTGCGCATGAAAAGTCTGACTCCAGTCAGGGTTCTTTCAGCACTGGGCTCTCAACACTGGCTGTATGACCCTGGGCAAGTTACTTGACCTCTTTGCCTCAGTTTCTCCATCTGCAAAGTGAGGAAACCTCGGAGGATTCTCGTGAGGAGTAAATGAGAAGTGAGTTAATAAATATGCATAGTTATTATAAACTGATTTACACATGGTATATATTACACGCAGGCACCTTCCACAGTCACCGGCACATGGAAGTACTGTGCAAACATATGAGCTTATTACCCCCAACGTCTTCACTGCCACCTGCCTGTGAAGAAATGAGGGTTCGGAGAAAATCCACACAATAGATTCCTACAAGGAATACCAAAAATGACTCCTAGAAGCTGCGATAGAGGAGAAGCAGGGGAGATGCAAGACTTTTGAGGACCACCCAGGAAGCACCAAGCTCATGTCCAATGGTTGGGAAGAGTTTTGAGTTAGAACCCAAGAGGCTGGGCCCCGGGCAGAAAAAGACTTGGAGACCAAGAGACCCAAGAGGAAAAACTCAGCCTGGTCCTAAAGGTAGAATTCTAAGAAAAGGTGGTGGCTGCCCCTAAGACCAGCAGGTACCAGCTGACTGGAAAGAAAAAGAGAGAGGGCCTGGGAAAACTACTCAAATGTTCTACATCCTGGCCTACGCTCAGCCATCCAGTACATCTGAGAGTTTGTAACCCCAAGATCCTTACTCACTGGGATGAAAATAGATTCCACCTCTGAACAGTCTCCAAGTTTGTGGTTCTGTAGTAGATACTGCTTAGAGAAAAGGGAATAGGGCTGGAAGGAAAGGAAAAAGCAGCCCTGACTCTCAGAGGCCTGGTGTTGGGAGGAAACAGCACTCTTCCCCTCCATAATCCAAAGACAGCTTGTGATATCCACTTGCCAGAGAAGAGTAAATCCTCCCCGGCGTCTTATTCCAAGCTGATTCCTCAGCACCCAGCAGAGTGAGCTTAATAAACCAGAGCTCAGGAAGGAGAGTCTGTGAAGGACAGACAGGGGAAGGCAGCCTCGGGGCCTTCTGTGCCCCATCCTCCCGTCCCCTGGCCAGTCCTCTCCTCCTCCCACAGCCTCTAACACCTCCAGCTGGAGCCCAAGTTGGAGCCCAAGGTCTGCATCTGTCAGAGGCCCTGCTCCGGCTTCCTTTCCCAGAGCTCGGGGCCCCCAGAGGAGGGGCCAGGAGACGCAGCCTGGAGGGAAGAGAACAGAGAACAGAAGGCAGGACGAGCTGCAGCAGACGGCACTGGGGACAGAACTGGGAGTTTCTGTCCCAATTTCAACTATTCTGTCCAGTTGTCTGACCACAGGCCAGAACTGGTGGGTTGATTTTTATTCTAGAAAAGAGGATGAGATGAAGTCATTGGTGGGATGGTGAGGAAAGAAACCAGGGCTGCCCCCTTGTTTTTGGATAGCCCTCCATGCCCAGCCCCGGGAGCTCAGTTTGCGAGATGATCGTGATGGTGATATGATGGCGACAGAGGTATCACATATAAGGGTCTATGACCTGTTTGACACTTGGCAGGGCTTTGAGTGTATTAACTCCTAAGCCTGGTGCAGAGCGTGGGCCCTGAAGCCTCGGCTCCTTACCCTGTGTATCCACTCTGTGCCTCAGCTTCCTTGTCTGTAGAGACCTAATGATAGTACCTCTCTCACAGAGCTGCTGTGAGGACACAAAAATTTCACACCTGGCAAGGGAATTCCCTGGCAGAGTCCAATGGTTGGGACTCCACGCTTTCATTGCCGAGGGTACGGGTTCAATCCCTGGTCAGGGAACTAAGATCCCACAAGCCACACGGTGCAGCCAAAAAAAAAAAAGAAAAAAAAAAATTCTACAGTGAAAAAAGATCACAGCTGGCATATTGGAAGCACTCGACGAATATCAGTACGATTAATCCTCACAACGAGCCAGTGAGGTAGGGACTACAGCTACACCCACTTGACAGGTAAGGAAACCGAGTTTCACACAGCCAGGAAGAAGCCAAGCTAGGACTCAAACCTGGGTGGTTTCTGCACAGAGCACAGGCCCTCTGAGCCACTCCATGAGAGAAAGCACGGATTAGTGGTCATGTGTACAAACTTTACAGCCAAATGGCCACGTCAGACTTCCAGTTCGGCCACTGTCCTTCTGTGTACATGGAAGCCACCTGCTTAACCCTCGGTGCCTTGGTTTGCTCTTCTATAAAACGGGCCTCTTGCCTGACAGGGTTGTTTTTGGCGGGTGGTGGGTAGTGAGTTCCTAAGTGCTTGAAACATGCTGGTTATGGCCTTGCTCTCTGGGCCTGGCCTCTATGGCGCCCTCTGGCCACAGGGCTTGGAACTGCACTCTCTGTCCTCGCACACGCAGAACCCTGCCTGCTGTGCCCCTGGGGCCCCAATGGCCCTGGGCCTTTCTAAGGGGCGGTGAGGGTTGGAGGGGGGCAGAGAACAGCAAGCAGATCTGAGTCAACAAACGAGGTACCAGGCAAGCCCTCTGCTGCCCCTCCTTCCTAGGGACAACGTCTAGGCCCCTGCTGTCTCTCCTTAGGAGTGGCTGTCCTGGGGTTGTTTAAGCAGGGTGGGAGAACTGGTCAGGCCGCTGAGGGCAAATAGTTTCCGAGAGGTGCGGCTTTCAAGTATCTTAAAAGAGATGACATGACATGGGTGTCATGCCCTCGAATGCTAGGAAAGGCCATGCCCATGAGGGCTGCGGGTCTTACCCTCTGCTCCTGACACGGATCCTTCTATTTCAGAGCAAAGGAAGGTCAAGGAGGGGGAAGCGAAGGAAGGGAGGGAGGGGAACCCTTGACCTAGGGAAGGGAGACTGCCCCAGGGGCGGAGGCCTGCTTGTTCTGGCCTGAGCCCAGAGGAAACCTGAGAGCGCATTTTACAGGGGCTGTGCTGGGTCAAAAGTGGCTCTCTGGCCCCTGGCGTGTAGATTGCTGAGGAAGGGGTGGGGGATAGGCCCCAGGAAACCAGCTGGTGGCTGAAGGACCAGGTGGCGCTCTTCACCCCATCCAGCAGCCCTGGAGCCACACACTGGGCAACAGCTCCACCTGGTGGACAGATGGGG